>NC_054474.1:149491212-149585985 GCF_017639515.1 Carcharodon carcharias | reverse complement strand
GGGGTCAGTGCTGAGGGACTGCTGCAATGTCAGAGGGTCACTGCTGAGGCAGTGCTGCATTGTCAGAGGGTCAGTGCTGAGGCAGTGCTGCACTGTCAGAGGGTCAGTACTGAGGGATTGCTGCAGTGTCGGGGGGGTCAGTGCTGAAGAAGTGCTGCACTGTCAGAGGATCACTGCTGAGGCAGTGCTGCATTGTCAGAGGGTCAGTGCTGAGGCAGTGCTGCACTGTCAGAGGGTCAGTGCTGAGGCAGTGCTGCACTGTCAGAGGGTCAGTGCTGAGGGAGTGCTGCACTGTCGGGGGTTCAGTGCTGCGGAAGTGCTGCACTGTCAGAGGGTCAGTGCTGAGGGAGTGCTGCACTGTAGGGAGGGTCAGTGCTGAGGGAGTGCTGCACTGTCAGAGGGTCACTGCTGAGGCAGTGCTGCACTGCCAGAAAGTCAATGCTGAGGCAGTGCTGCACTGTCAGAGAGTCAGTACTGAGGGAGTGCTGCACTGTCGGGGGGGGTCAGTGCTGAGGGAGTGCTGCACTGTCAGAGGGTCACTGCTGAGGCAGCGCTGCATTGTCAGAGGGTCAGTGCTGAGGCAGTGCTGCACTGTCAGAGGGTCAGTGCTGAGGCAATGCTACACTGTCAGAGGGTCAGTGCTGAGGGAGTGCTGCACTGTCGGGGGGTCAGTACTGAGGAAGTGCTGCACTGTCAGAGGGTCAGTGCTGAGGGAGTGCTGCACAGTCAGAGGGTCAGTGCTGAGGGAGTGCTGCACTGTCAGAGGGTCAGTGCTGAGGCAGCGCTGCACTGTCAGAGGGTCAGTACTGAGGGAATGCTGCACTCTAGGGGGGGTCAGTGCTGAGGGAGTGCCGCACTGTCAGAGGGTCACTGCTGAGGCAGTGCTGCACTGTCAGAGGGTCAGTACTGAGGGAGTGCTGCACTATTGCAGTGTCAGAACTAAGGGAGTGCTGCACTGTTGCAGGGTCAATGCAGAGGGAGTGCTGCACTGTCAGAGGGTCACTGCTGAGGCAGTGCTGCATTGTCAGAGGGTCAGTGCTGAGGCAGTGCTGCACTGTCAGAGGGTCAGTGCTGAGGCAATGCTACACTGTCAGAGGGTCAGTGCTGAGGCAGTGCTGCATTGTCAGATGGTCAGTGCTGAGGCAGTGCAGCACTGTCAGAGGGTCAGTGCTGAGGCAGTGCTGCACTGTCAGAGGGTCAGTGCTGAGGGAGTGCTGCACTGTCGGGGGGTCAGTGCTGAGGAAGTGCTGCACTGTCAGAGGGTCAGTGCTGAGGGAGTGCTACACAGTCAGAGGGTCAGTGCTGAGGGAGTGCTGCACTGTCAGAGGGTCAGTGCTGAGGCAGCGCTGCACTGTCAGAGGGTCAGTACTGAGGGAATGCTGCACTCTAGGGGGGGTCAGTGCTGAGGGAGTGCCGCACTGTCAGAGGGTCACTGCTGAGGCAGTGCTGCACTGTCAGAGGGTCAGTACTGAGGCAGTGCTGCACTGTCAGAGGGTCAGTGCTGAGGGAGTGCTGCACTGTCGGGTGTCAGTGCTGAGGAAGTGCTGCACTGTCAGAGGGTCAGTGCTGAGGGAGTGCTGCACTGTCAGAGGGTCAGTGGTGAGGGAGTGCTGCACTGTCAGAGGGTCAGTGCTGAGGGAGTGCTGCACTGTCAGAGGGTCAGTGCTGAGAGAGTGCTGCACTCTAGGGGGGTCAGTGCTGAGAGAGTGCTGCACTCTAGGGGGGTCAGTGCTGAGGGAGTGCTGCACTCTAGGGGGGTCAGTGCTGAGGGAGTGCTGCACTCTAGGGGGGTCAGTGTTCAGGGAGTGCTGCACTGTCAGAGGGTCAGAGCTGAGGGAGTGCTGCACTCAAGGGGGGTCAGTGCTGAGGGAGTGCTGTACTGTCAGAGGGTCACTGCTGAGGCAGTGCTGCATTGTCAGAGGGTCAGGGCTGAGGCAGTGCTGCACTGTCAGAGGGTCAGTACTGAGGGAGTGCTGCAGTGTCGGGGGATCAGTGCTGAGGGAGTGCTGCACTGTGAGAGGGTCACTGCTGAGGCAGTGCTGCATTGTCAGAGGGTCAGTGCTGAGGCAGTGCTGCAGTGTCAGAGGTTCAGTGCTGAGGCAGTGCTGCACTGTCAGAGGGTCAGTGCTGAGGGAGTGCTGCACAGTCAGATGGTCAGTGCTGAGGGAGTGCTGCACAGTCAGAGGGTCAGTGCTAAGGGAGTGCTGCACTGTCAGAGGGTCAGTACTGAGGGAGTGCTGCACGCTGGGGGCGTCAGTGCTGAGGGTGTGCCGCACTGTCAGAGGGTCACTGATGAGGCAGTGCTGCACTGTCAGAGGGTCAGTACTGAGGGAGTGCTGCACTATTGCAGTGTCAGAACTAAGGGAGTGCTGCACTGTAGCAGGGTCAATGCAGAGGGAGTGCTGCACTGTCAGAGGGTCAGTGCTGAGGGAGTGCTGCACTCTAGGGGGGTCAGTGCTGAGGGAGTGCTGCACTCTAGGGGGGTCAGTGCTGAGGGAGTGCTGCACTGTCAGAGGGTCAGTGCTGAGGGAGTGCTGCACTGTCGGGGGGCCAGTGCTGAGGGAGTGCTGCACTGTCAGAGGGTCACTGCTGAGGCCGTGCTGCATTGTCAGAGGGTCAGCGCTGAGGCAGTGCTGCACTGTCAGAGGGTCAGTGCTGAGGCAGTGCTGCACTGTCAGAGGGTCAGTGCTGAGGGAGTGCTGCACTGTCGGGGGGTCAGTGCTGAGGAAGTGCTGCACTGTCAGAGGGTCAGTGCTGAGGGAGTGCTGCACAGTCAGAGGGTCAGTGCTGAGGGAGTGCTGCACTGTCAGAGGGTCAGTGCTGAGGCAGCGCTGCACTGTCAGAGGATCAGTACTGAGGGAATGCTGCACTCTAGGGGGGTCAGTGCTGAGGGAGTGCCGCACTGTCAGAGGGTCACTGCTGAGCCAGTGCTGCACTGTCAGAGGGTCAGTACTGAGGGAGTGCTGCACTATTGCAGTGTCAGAACTAAGGGAGTACTGCACTGTTGCAGGGTCAATGCAGAGGGAGTGCTGCACTGTCGGACGGGCAGTGTTGAGGAAGTGCTGCACTGTCGGGGGTCAGTGCTGAGGGAGTGCTGCACTGTCGGGGGGTCAGTTCTGAGGGCGTGCTGCGCTGTAAGAAGGTCAGTGCTGAGGGTGTGCTGCACTCTAGGGGGGGGTCAGTGCTGAGGAAGTGCTGCAGTGTCGGGGAGTCAGTGCTGAGGGTGTGCTGCACTCTACGAGGGGTCAGTGCTGAGGAAGTGCTGCACAGTCAGAGGGTCAGTGCCGAGGGTGTGCTGCACTGTCAGAGGGTCAGTGCTGAGGGAGTGCTGCACTGTCGAAGAGAAAGTACTGAGGGAGTGCTGCACTGTCAGAGGGTCAGTGCCGAGGGGTTGCTGCACTGTCAGAGGGTCAGTGCTGAGGCAGTGCTGCACTGTCAGAGGGTCAGTGCTGAGGGAGTGCTGCACTGTCAGAGGGTCAGTACTGAGGCAGTGCTGCATTGTCAGAGGGTCAGTGCTGAGGCAGTGCTGCACTGTCAGAGGGTCAGGGGTGAGGGAGTGCTGCACTGTCGGGTGGTCAGTGCTGAGGAAGTGCTGCACTGTCAGAGGGTCAGTGCTGAGGCAGTGCTGCAATCTAGGGGGGTCAGTGCTGAGGGAGTGCTGCACTCTAGGGGGGACAGTGCTGAGGGAGTGCTGCACTCTAGGGGGGTCAGTGCTGAGGGAGTGCTGCACTGTCAGAGGGTCACTGCTGAGGCAGTGCTGCACTGCCAGAGGGTCAATGCTGAGGCAGTGCTGCACTGTCAGAGAGTCAGTACTGAGGGAGTGCTGCACTGTCGGGGGGGGTCAGTGCTGAGGGAGTGCTGCACTGTCAGAGGGTCAGTGCTGAGGCAGTGCTGCACTGTCAGAGCGTCAGTACTGAGGGAGTGCTGCACTGTCGGGGGGTCAGTGCTGAGGGAGTGCTGCACTGTCAGAGGGTCACTGCTGAGGCAGTGCTGCATTGTCAGAGGGTCAGTGCTGAGGCAGTGCTGCACTGTCAGAGGGTCAGTGCTGAGGCAGTGCTGCACTGTCAGAGGGTCAGTGCTGAGGGAGTGCTGCACTGTCGGGTGTCAGTGCTGAGGAAGTGCTGCACTGTCAGAGGGTCAGTGCTGAGGGAATGCTGCACTGTCAGAGGGTCAGTGGTGAGGGAGTGCTGCACTGTCAGAGGGTCAGTGCTGAGGGAGTGCTGAACTGTCAGAGGGTCAGTGCTGAGAGAGTGCTGCACTCTAGCGGGGTCAGTGCTGAGGGAGTGCTGCACTCTAGGGGGGTCAGTGCTGAGGGAGTGCTGCACTCTAGGGGGGTCAGTGCTGAGGCAGTGCTGCATTGTCAGAGGGTCAGTGCTGAGGCAGTGCTGCACTGTCAGAGGGTCAGTGCTGAGGCAGTGCTGCACTGTCAGAGGGTCAGTGCTGAGGGAGTGCTGCACTGTCGGGGGGTCAGTGCTGAGGAAGTGCTGCACTGTCAGAGGGTCAGTGCTGAGGGAGTGCTGCACAGTCAGAGGGTCAGTGCTGAGGGAGTGCTGCACTGTCAGAGGGTCAGTGCTGAGGCAGCTCTGCACTGTCAGAGGGTCAGTACTGAGGGAATGCTGCACTCTAGGGGGGGTCAGTGCTGAGGGAGTGCCGCACTGTCAGAGGGTCACTGCTGAGGCAGTGCTGCACTGTCAGAGGGTCAGTACTGAGGGAGTGCTGCACTATTGCAGTGTCAGAACTAAGGGAGTGCTGCACTGTTGCAGGGTCAATGCAGAGGGAGTGCTGCACTGTCGGGGGGGCAGAGTTGAGGAAGTGCTGCACTGTCGGGGGGTCAGTGCTGAGGGACTGCTGCACTCTAGCGGGGGTCAGTGCTGAGGAAGTGCTGCACTGTCAGAGGGTCACTGCTGAGGGAGTGCTGCACTGTCAGAGGGTCAGTGCTGAGGGAGTTCTGCACTCTAGGGGGGTCAGTTCTGAGGGAGTGCTGCATTGTAGGAGGGTCAGTGCTGAGGCAGTGCTGCACTGTCAGAGGGTCAGTGCTGAGGCAGTGCTGCACTGTCAGAGGGTCAGTGCTGAGGCAGTGCTGCACTGTCAGAGGGTCAGTACTGAGGAAGCGCCACACTGTAGGAGGGACAGTGTTGAGGGAGTGCTGCACTGTTGCAGATTCAGTACTGAGGGAGCGCTGCATTGTTGCAGATTCAGTACTGAGGGAGTGCTGCACTGTTGCAGATTCAGTACTGAGGGAGTGCTGCACTGTCAGAGGGTCAGTGCTGAGGGAGTGCTTCACTGTCAGAGGGTCAGTGCTGAGGGAATGCTGCACTGTCAGAGGGTCAGTGCTGAGGCGGTGCTGCACTGTCAGAGGGTCAGTGCTGAGGCAGTGCTGCACGGTCAGAGGGTCAGTGCTGAGGGAACGCCACACTGTAGGAGGGACAGTGTTGAGGGAGTGCAGCACTGTTGCAGGGTCAGCACTGAGGCAGTGCTGCACTGTCAGGGGGTCAGTACTGAGGGAGTGCTGCACTATTGCAGGGTCAGTCCTAAGGGAGTGCTGCACTGTTGCAGGATCAATGCTGAGGGAGTGCTGCACTGTCGGGGGGACAGTGCTGAGGGAGTGCTACACTGTCAGGGGGTCAGTGCTGAGGGAGTGCTGCACTCTAGGGGGGTCAGTGCTGAGGGAGTGCTGCACTCTAGGGGGGTCTGTGCTGATCGTGTGCTGCACTCTCAAGGGGTCAGTGCTGAGGGACTGCTGCACTGTTGGGGAGGTCAGTGCTGAGGGAGTGCTGCACGGTTGGGGGGTCAGTGCTGAGGGAGTGCTGCACTGTCAGGGGGTCAGTGCTGAGGCAGTGCTGCACTGTCAGAGGTCAGTGCTGAGGCAATGCTGCACTGTCAGAGGGTCAGTACTGAGGCAGTGCTGCACTGTCAGAGGGTCAGTGCTGAGGGAGTGCTGCACTGTCAGAGGGTCAGTGCTGAGGCAGTGCTGCACTGTCAGAGGGTCAGTGCTGAGGCAGTGCTGCACTGTCAGAGGGTCAGTGCTGAGGCAGTGCTGCACTGTCAGAGGGTCTGTGCTGAGGCAGTGCTGCACTGTCAGAGGGTCAGTACTGAGGGGGTGCTGCACTGTCTGCGGGTCAGTACTGAGGGAACGCCACACTGTAGGAGGGACAGTGTTGAGGGAGTGCTGCACTGTTGCAGCACAAGTACTGAGGGAGTGCTGCACTGTTGCAGGTTCAATGTCAGAGGGTCAGTGCTGAGGCAGTGCTGCGCTGTCAGAGGGTCAGTGCTGAGCCAGCGCTGCACTGTCAGAGGTTCAGTACTGAGGGGGTGCTGCACTGTCGGGGGGTCAGTGCTGAGGCAGCGCTGCACTGTCGGTGGATCAGTACTGAGGGAGTGCTGCCCTGTCGGGGGGTCAGTGCTGAGGGAGTGCTGCACTCTAGGGGGGTCAGTGCTGAGGGAGTGCTGCACTGTCAGAGCGTCACTGCTGAGGCAGTGCTGCATTGTCAGAGGGTCAGTGCTGAGGCAGTGCTGCACTGTCAGAGGGTCAGTGCTGAGGCAGTGCTGCACTGTCAGAGGTTCAGTGCTGAGGCAGCGCTGCACTGTCAGAGGGTCAGTACTGAGGGAGTGCTGCACTCTAGGGGGGTCAGTGCTGAGGGAGTGCCGCACTGTCAGAGGGTCACTGCTGAGGCAGTGCTGCATTGTCAGAGGGTCAGTGCTGAGGCAGTGCTGCCCTGTCAGAGGGTCAGTGCTGAAGCAGTGCTGCACTGTCAGAGGGTCAGTGCTGAAGCAGTGCTGCACTGTCAGACAGTCAGTGCTGAGGCAGTGCTGCACTGTCAGAGGGTCAGTACTGAGGGAGTGCTGCATTATTGCAGGGTCAGTCCTAAGAGAGTGCTGCACTGTTGCAGGGTCAATGCTGAGGCAGTGCTGCACTGTCAGGGGGGTCAGTGCTGAGGGAGTGCTGCACTGTCAGAGGGTCACTGCTGAGGGAGTGATGCACTCTAGGGTGGGGGGTCAGTGCTGAGGGAGTGCTGCATTGTAGGAGGGTCAGTGCTGAGGCAGTGCTGCACTGTCAGAGGGTCAGTGCTGAGGCAGTGCTGCACTGTCAAAGGGTCAGTGCTGAGGCAGTGCTGCACTGTCAGAGGGTCAGTACTGAGGGAATGCCACACTGGAGAGACAGTACTGAGGGAGTGCTGCACAGTTGCAAGGCTTGTACTGAGGGAGTGCTGCACTGTAGGGGGGTCAGTACTGAGGGAGCGCCACACTGTAGGAGGGACAGTGTTGAGGGAGTGCTGCACTGTTGCAGATTCAGTACTGAGGGGGTGGTGCATTGTTGCAGATTCAGTACTGAGGGAGTGCTGCACTGTTGCAGATTCAGTACTGAGGGAGTGCTGCACTGTTGCAGATTCAGTACTGAGGGAGTGCTGCACTGTCAGAGGGTTAGTGCTGAGGGAGTTCTTCACTGTCAGAGGGTCAGTGCTGAGGGAATGCTGCACTGTCAGAGGGTCAGTGCTGAGGCGTGCTGCACTGTCAGAGGGTCAGTGCTGAGGCAGTGCTGCACTGTCAGAGGGTCAGTGCTGAGGGAGTGCTGCACGGTCAGAGGGTCAGTGCTGAGGGAATGCCACACTGTAGGAGGGACAGTGTTGAGGGAGTGCAGCACTGTTGCAGGGTCAGTACTGAGGGAGTGCTGCACTGTCAGGGGGTCAGTACTGAGGGAGTGCTGCACTATTGCAGGGTCAGTCCTAAGGGAGTGCTGCACTGTTGCAGGGTCAATGCTGAGGGAGTGCTGCACTGTCGGGGGGTCAGTGCTGAGGGAGTGCTACACTGTCAGAGGGTCAGTGCTGAGGGTGTGCTGCACTCTAGGGGGGTCAGTGCTGAGGGAGTTCTGCACTCTAGGGGGGTCAGTGCTGAGGGAGTGCTGCACTCTCAGGGGGTCAGTGCTGAGCGAGTACTGCACTGTCAGAGGGTCAGTGCTGAGGGAGTGCTGAACACGAGGGGGGTTAGTGCTGAGTGTGTGCTGCACTCTAGGGGGGTCAGTGCTGAGGGAGTGCTGCACTGTAGGGGGGTCACTTCTGAGGGAGCGCCACACTGTAGGAAAGACAGTTTTGAGGGAGTGCTGCACTGCTGCAGATTCAGTACTGAGTGGGTGCTGCAATGTTGCAGATTCAGTACTGAGGCAATGCTGCACTGTCAGAGTGACAGTGCTGAGGGAGTGCTTCATTGTCAGAGGGTCAGTGCTGAGGGAGTGCTTCATTGTCAGAGGGTCAGTGCTGAGGGAGTGCTTCATTGTCAGAGGGTCAGTGCTGAGGGAGTGCTGCACTGTCAGAGGGTCAGTGCTGAGGGAGTGCTGCACTGTCAGAGGGTCAGTACTGAGGCAGTGCTGCACTGTCAGAGGGTCAGTACTGAGGCAGTGCTGCACTGTCAGAGGGTCAGTGCTGAGGGAGTGCTGCACTGTCAGAGGCTCAGTGCTGAGGCAGTGCTGCACTGTCAGAGGGTCAGTGCTGAGGGAGTGCTGCACTGTCAGAGGGTCAGTGCTGAGGGAGTGCTGCACTGTCAGAGGGTCAGTGCTGAGGGAATGCTGCACTGTAGGGGGGTCAGTGCAGACAGAGTGCTGCACTGTCAGATGGTCACTGCTGAGGGAGTGCTGCACCGTCAGAGGGTCAGTGCTGAGGGAGTGCTGCACTCTAGGGAGGGTCAGTGCTGAGGGAGCGCTGCACTGTCAGAGGGTCAGTGGTGAGGGAGTGCTGCACTCTAGGGGGGTCAGTGCTGAGGGAGTGCTGCACTCTAGGGGGGTCAGTGCTGAGGGAGTGCTGCACTCTAGGGGTTTCAGTGCTGAGGGAGTGCTGCACTGTCAGAGGGTCACTGCTGAGGCAGTGCTGCACAGTCAGAGGGTCAGTGCTGAGGGAGTGCTGCACAGTCAGAGGGTCAGTGCTGATGGAGTGCTGCACTCTCGGGGGGTCAGTGCTGAGGGAGTGCTGCACTGTCGGGGGGGTCAGTGCTGAGGGAGTGCTGCACTGTCATAGGGTCAGTGCTGAGGCAGTGCTGCACTGTCAGAGGGTCAATGCTGGGGCAGTGCTGCACTGTCAGAGGGTCAGTGCTGAGGAAGTGCTGCACTGTCAGAGGGTCAGTACTGAGGGAACGCCACACTGTAGGAGGGACAGTGTTGAGGGAGTGCAGCACTGTTGCAGGGTCAGTACTGAGGGAGTGCTGCACTGTCAGGGGGTCAGTACTGAGGGAGTGCTGCACTATTGCAGGGTCAGTCCTAAGGGAGTGCTGCACTGTTGCAGGGTCAATGCTGAGGGAGTGCTGCACTGTCGGGGGGTCAGTGCTGAGGGAGTGCTACACTGTCAGAGGGTCAGTGCTGAGGGTGTGCTGCACTCTAGGCGGGTCAGTGCTGAGGGAGTTCTGCACTCTAGGGGGGTCAGTTCTGAGGGAGTGCTGCGCTCTCAGGGGGTCAGTGCTGAGCGAGTACTGCACTGTCAGAGGGTCAGTGCTGAGGGAGTGCTGAATGCTAGGGGGGTTATTGCTGAGTGTGTGCTGCACTCTAGGGGGGTCAGTGCTGAGGGAGTGCTGCACTGTAGGGGGGTCACTTCTGAGGGAGCGCCACACTGTAGGAAAGACAGTTTTGAGGGAGTGCTGAACTGCTGCAGATTCAGTACTGAGTGGGTGCTGCAATGTTGCAGATTCAGTACTGAGGCAATGCTGCACTGTCAGAGTGTCAGTGCTGAGGGAGTGCTTCATTGTCAGAGGGTCAGTGCTGAGGGAGTGCTGCACTGTCAGAGGGTCACTGCTGGGGCAGTGCTGCACTGTCAGAGGGTCAGTGCTGAGGAAGTGCTGCACTGTCAGAGGGTCAGTACTGAGGGAATGCCACACTGTAGGAGGGACAGTGTTGAGGGAGTGCAGCACTGTTGCAGGGTCAGTACTGAGGGAGTGCTGCACTGTCAGAGGGTCAGTACAGAGGGAGTGCTGCACTATTGCAGGGTCAGTCCAAAGGGAGTGCTGCACTGTTGCAGGGTCAATGCTGAGGGAGTGCTGCACTGTCGGGGGGTCAGTGCTGAGGCAATGCTGCACTGTCAGAGGGTCAGTTCTGAGGCAGCGCTGCATTGTCAGAGGGTCAGTGCTGAGGGAGTGCTGCACTGTCGGAGGGTCAGTGCTGAGGCAGTGCTGCACTGTCAGAGGGTCAGTGCTGAGGGAGTGCTGCACTGTCAGAGGGTCAGTGCTGAGGGAGTGCTGCACTCTAGGGGGGTCAGTGCTGAGGGAGTGCTGCACTCTAGGGGGGTCAGTGCTGAGGGAGTGCTGCACTGTCAGAGTGTCAGTACTGAGGGAGTGCTGCATTATTGCAGGGTCAGTCCTAAGGGAGTGCTGCACTGTTGCAGGGTCAATGCTGAGGCAGTGCTGCACTGTCGGGGCGTCAGTGTTGAGGGAGTTCTGCACTGTCAGGGGGTCAGCACTGAGGGAGTGCTGCACTGTCAGGTGGTCAGTGCTGAGGGGGTGCTGCACAGTCGGGGGGTGAGTGCTGAGGGAGTGCTGCACTGTCGGGGGGTCAGTGTTGAGGGAGTGCTGCACTGTCGGGGGGTCAGTGCTGAGGGAGTGCTGCACTGTCGGGGGAATCAGTGCTGAGGGAGTGCTGCACTGTCGGGGGCGTCAGTGCTGAGGGAGTGCTGCATTCTCAGGGGGTCAGTGCTGAGCGAGTGCTGCACTGTCAGACGGTCAGTGCTGAGCGAGTGCTGCACTCTAGGGGGGTCAGTGCTGAGGGAGTGCTGCACTCTAGGGGGGTCAGTGCTGAGGGAGTGCTGCACTCTCAGGGGGTCAGTGCTGAGTGTGTGCTGCACTCTAGGGGGGTCAGTGCTGAGGGAGTGCTGCACTGTAGGGGGGTCACTTCTGAGGGAGCGCCACACTGTAGGAAAGACAGTTTTGAGGGAGTGCTTCACTGCTGCAGATTCAGTACTGAGGGAGTGCTGCAACATTGCAGATTCAACACTGAGGCAATGCTGCACTGTCAGAGTGTCAGTGCTGAGGGAGTGCTTCATTGTCAGAGGGTCAGTGCTGAGGGAGTGCTGCACTGTCAGAGGGTCAGTGCAGAGGGAGTGCTGCACTGTCAGAGGATCAGTGCTGAGGGAGTGCTGCACTGTCAGAGGGTCAGTGCTGAGGGAGTGCTGCACTGTCAGAGGGTCAGTGCTGAGGGAGTGCTGCACTGTCAGAGGGTCAGTGCTGAGGGAGTGCTGCACTGTCAGAGGGTCAGTGCTGAGGGAGTGCTGCACTCTAGGGGGGGGGGTCAGTGCTGAGGGAGTGCTGCATTGTAGGAGGGTCAGTGCTGAGGCAGTGCTGCACTGTCAGAGGGTCAGTGCTGAGGCAGTGCTGCACTGTCAGAGGGTCAGTGCTGAGGCAGTGCTGCGCTGTCAGAGGGTCAGTACTGAGGGAACGCCACACTGCAGGGACAGTACTGAGGGAGTGCTGCACAGTTGCAAGGCTAGTACTGAGGGAGTGCTGCACTGTAGGCGGGTCAGTACTAAAGGTGTGCTGCACTGTAGGGGGGTCAGTACTGAGGGAGCGCCACACTGTAGGAGGGACAGTGTTGAGGGAGTGCTGCACTGTTGCAGATTCAGTACTGAGGGAGCGCTGCATTGTTGCAGATTCAGTACTGAGGGAGTGCTGCACTGTTGCAGATTCAGTACTGAGGGAGTGCTGCACTGTCAGAGGGTCAGTGCTGAGGGAGTGCTTCACTGTCAGAGGGTCAGTGCTGAGGGAATGCTGCACTGTCAGAGGGTCAGTGCTGAGGTGGTGCTGCACTGTCAGAGGGTCAGTGCTGAGGCAGTGCTGCACTGTCAGAGGGTCAGTGCTGAGGGGGTGCTGCACGGTCAGAGGGTCAGTGCTGAGGGAACGCCACACTGTAGGAGGGACAGTGTTGAGGGAGTGCAGCACTGTTGCAGGGTCAGTCCTAAGGGAGTGCTGCACTGTTGCAGGATCAATGCTGAGGGAGTGCTGCACTGTCGGGGGGACAGTGCTGAGGGAGTGCTACACTGTCAGGGGGTCAGTGCTGATGGAGTGCTGCACTCTAGGGGGGTCAGTGCTGAGGGAGTGCTGCACTCTAGGGGGGTCAGTGCTGATCGAGTGCTGCACTCTCAAGGGGTCAGTGCTGAGGGACTGCTGCACTGTCGGGGAGGTCAGTGCTGAGGGAGTGCTGCACTGTCAGAGGGTCAGTGCTGAGGCAGTGCTGCACTGTCAGAGGGTCAGTGCTGAGGCAGTGCTGCACTGTCAGAGGGTCAGTGCTGAGGCAGTGCTGCACTGTCAGAGGGTCAGTGCTGAGGCAGTGCTGCACTGTCAGAGGGTCAGTGCTGAGGCAGTGCTGCACTGTCAGAGGGTCTGTGCTGAGGCAGTGCTGCACTGTCAGAGGGTCAGTACTGAGGGAGCGCGCACTGTCTGGGGGTCAGTACTGAGGGAACGCCACACTGTAGGAGGGACAGGGTTGAGGGAGTGCTGCACTGTTGCAGCGCCAGTACTGAGGGAGTGCTGCACTGTTGCAGGTTCAATGTCAGAGGGTCAGTGCTGAGGCAGTGCTGCGCTGTCAGAGGGTCAGTGCTGAGGCAGCGCTGCACTGTCAGAGGGTCAGTACTGAGGAAGTGCTGCACTGTCGGGGGGTCAGTGCTGAGGCAGCGCTGCACTGTCAGAGGGTCAGTACTGAGGGAGTGCTGCACTGTCGGGGGGTCAGTGCTGAGGGAGTGCTGCACTCTAGGGGGGTCAGTGCTGAGGGAGTGCTGCACTGTCAGAGCGTCACTGCTGAGGCAGTGCTGCATTGTCAGAGGGTCAGTGCTGAGGCAGTGCTGCACTGTCAGAGGGTCAGTGCTGAGGCAGTGCTGCACTGTCAGAGGGTCAGTGCTGAGGCAATGCTGCACTGTCAGAGGGTCAGTGCTGAGGCAGCGCTGCACTGTCAGAGGGTCAGTACTGAGGGAGTGCTGCACTCTAGGGGGGTCAGTGCTGAGGGAGTGCCGCACTGTCAGAGGGTCACTGCTGAGGCAGTGCTGCATTGTCAGAGGGTCAGTGCTGAGGCAGTGCTGCCCTGTCAGAGGGTCAGTGCTGAAGCAGTGCTGCACTGTCAGAGGGTCAGTGCTGAAGCGGTGCTGCACTGTCAGACAGTCAGTGCTGAGGCAGTGCTGCACTGTCAGAGGGTCAGTACTGAGGGATTGCTGCATTATTGCAGGGTCAGTCCTAAGGGAGTGCTGCACTGTTGCAGGGTCAATGCTGAGGCAGTGCTGCACTGTCAGAGGGTCAGTGCTGAGGGAGTGCTGCACTGTCAGAGGGTCAGTGCTGAGGGAGTGCTGCACTCTGGGGGGGGGGGGGGGTCAGTGCTGAGGGAGTGCTGCATTGTAGGAGGGTCAGTGCTGAGGCAGTGCTGCACTGTCAGAGGGTCAGTGCTGAGGCAGTGCTGCACTGTCAGAGGGTCAGTGCTGAGGCAGTGCTGCACTGTCAGAGGGTCAGTACTGAGGGAACGCCACACTGGAGGGACAGTACTGAGGGAGTGCTGCACAGTTGCAAGGCTTGTACTGAGGGAGTGCTGCACTGTAGGGGGGTCAGTACTGTGGGAGCGCCACACTGTAGGAGGGACAGTGTTGAGGGAGTGCTGCACTGTTGCAGATTCAGTACTGAGGGAGTGCTGCATTGTTGCAGATTCAGTACTGAGGGAGTGCTGCACTGTTGCAGATTCAGTACTGAGGGAGTGCTGCACTGTTGCAGATTCAGTACTGAGGGAGTGCTGCACTGTCAGAGGGTCAGTGCTGAGGGAGTGCTTCACTGTCAGAGGGTCAGTGCTGAGGGAATGCTGCACTGTCAGAGGGTCAGTGCTGAGGCAGTGCTGCACTGTCAGAGGGTCAGTGCTGAGGCAGTGCTGCACTGTCAGAGGGTCAGTGCTGAGGGAGTGCTGCACGGTCAGAGGGTCAGTGCTGAGGGAACGCCACACTGTAGGAGGGACAGTGTTGAGGGAGTGCAGCACTGTTGCAGGGTCAGTACTGAGGGAGCGCTGCACTGTCAGGGGGTCAGTACTGAGGGAGTGCTGCACTATTGCAGGGTCAGTCCTAAGGGAGTGCTGCACTGTTGCAGGGTCAATGCTGAGGGAGTGCTGCACTGTCGGGGGGTCAGTGCTGAGGGAGTTCTGCACTCTAGGGGGGTCAGTTCTGAGGGAGTGCTGCACTCTCAGGGGGTCAGTGCTGAGCGAGTACTGCACTGTCAGAGGGTCAGTGCTGAGGGAGTGCTGAACGCGAGGGGGGTTAGTGCTGAGTGTGTGCTGCACTCTAGGGGGGTCAGTGCTGAGGGAGTGCTGCACTGTAGGGGGGTCACTTCTGAGGGAGCGCCACACTGTAGGAAAGTCAGTTTTGAGGGAGTGCTGCACTGCTGCAGATTCAGTACTGAGTGGGTGCTGCAATGTTGCAGATTCAGTACTGAGGCAATGCTGCACTGTCAGAGTGTCAGTGCTGAGGGAGTGCTTCATTGTCAGAGGGTCAGTGCTGAGGGAGTGCTGCACTGTCAGAGGGTCAGTGCTGAGGGAGTGCTGCACTGTCAGAGGGTCAGTACTGAGGCAGTGCTGCACTGTCAGAGGGTCAGTGCTGAGGGAGTGCTGCACTGTCAGAGGGTCAGTGCTGAGGGAGTGCTGCACTCTAGGGGGCTCTGTGCTGAGGGAGTGCTGCACTGTCAGAGGGTCAGTGCTGAGGGAGTGCTGCACAGTCAGAGGGTCAGTGCTGAGGCAGTGCTGCACTGTCAGAGTGTCAGTACTGAGGGAGTGCTGCACTCGAGGGGGGTCAGTGCTGAGGGAGTGCTGCACTCTAGGGGGTTCAGTGCTGAGGGAGTGCTGCACTGTCAGAGGGTCACTGCTGAGGCAGTGCTACATTGTCAGAGGGTCAGTGCTGAGGCAGTGCTGCACTGTCAGAGGGTCAGTGCTGAGGCAGTGCTGCACTGTCAGAGGGTCAGTGCTGAGGCAGTGCTGCACTGTCAGAGGGTCAGTACTGAGGGAGTGCTGCACTCTAGGGGGTCAGTGCTGAGGGAGTGCCGCACTGTCAGAGGGTCACTGCTGAGGCAGTGCTGCACTGTCAGAGGGTCAGTGCTGAAGCAGTGCTCCACTGTCAGAGGGTCAGTGCTGAAGCAGTGCTGCACTGTCACAGGGTCAGTGCTGAAGCAGTGCTGCACTGTCAGAGGGTCAGTGCTGAGGCAGTGCTGCACTGTCAGAGGGTCAGTACCGAGGGAGTGCTGCATTATTGCAGCGTCAGTCCTAAGGGAGTGCTGCACTGTTGCAGGTTCAATGCTGAGGCAGTGCTGCACTGTCGGGGGGGTCAGTGCTGAGGGAGTGCTGCACTGTCGGGGGGTCAGTGATGCGGGACGCTGCACTGTCGGGGGGTCAGTGTTGAGGGAGTGCTGCACTGTCGGGGGGTCAGTGCTGATGGAGTGCTGCACTGTCGGGGGGTCAGTGCTTAGGGAGTGCTGCACGGTTGGGTGGTCAGTGCTGAGGCAGTGCTGCACTGTCAGGGGGTCAGTGCTGAGGCAGTGCTGCACTGTCAGAGGTCAGTGCTGAGGCAATGCTGCACTGTCAGAGGGTCAGTGCTGAGGCAGTGCTGCACTGTCAGAGGGTCAGTGCTGAGGCAGTGCTGCACTGTCAGAGGGTCAGTGCTGAGGCAGTGCTGCACTGTCAGAGGGTCAGTGCTGAGGCAGTGCTGCACTGTCAGAGTGTCAGTGCTGAGGGAGTGCTTCATTGTCAGAGGGTCAGTGCTGAGGGAGTGCTGCACTGTCAGAGGGTCAGTGCTGAGGGAGTGCTGCACTGTCAGAGGGTCAGTACTGAGGCAGTGCTGCACTGTCAGAGGGTCAGTGCTGAGGGAGTGCTGCACTGTCAGAGGGTCAGTGCTGAGGGAGTGCTGCACTCTAGGGGGCTCTGTGCTGAGGGAGTGCTGCACTGTCAGAGGGTCAGTGCTGAGGGAGTGCTGCACAGTCAGAGGGTCAGTGCTGAGGCAGTGCTGCACTGTCAGAGTGTCAGTACTGAGGGAGTGCTGCACTCGCGGGGGGTCAGTGCTGAGGGAGTGCTGCACTCTAGGGGGTTCAGTGCTGAGGGAGTGCTGCACTGTCAGAGGGTCACTGCTGAGGCAGTGCTACATTGTCAGAGGGTCAGTGCTGAGGCAGTGCTGCACTGTCAGAGGGTCAGTGCTGAGGCAGTGCTGCACTGTCAGAGGGTCAGTGCTGAGGCAGTGCTGCACTGTCAGAGGGTCAGTACTGAGGGAGTGCTGCACTCTAGGGGGTCAGTGCTGAGGGAGTGCCGCACTGTCAGAGGGTCACTGCTGAGGCAGTGCTGCACTGTCAGAGGGTCAGTGCTGAAGCAGTGCTCCACTGTCAGAGGGTCAGTGCTGAGGGAGTGCTGCACGGTCAGAGGGTCAGTGCTGAGGGAACGCCACACTGTAGGAGGGACAGTGTTGAGGGAGTGCAGCACTGTTGCAGGGTCAGTACTGAGGGAGCGCTGCACTGTCAGGGGGTCAGTACTGAGGGAGTGCTGCACTATTGCAGGGTCAGTCCTAAGGGAGTGCTGCACTGTTGCAGGGTCAATGCTGAGGGAGTGCTGCACTGTCGGGGGGTCAGTGCTGAGGGAGTTCTGCACTCTAGGGGGGTCAGTTCTGAGGGAGTGCTGCACTCTCAGGGGGTCAGTGCTGAGCGAGTACTGCACTGTCAGAGGGTCAGTGCTGAGGGAGTGCTGAACGCGAGGGGGGTTAGTGCTGAGTGTGTGCTGCACTCTAGGGGGGTCAGTGCTGAGGGAGTGCTGCACTGTAGGGGGGTCACTTCTGAGGGAGCGCCACACTGTAGGAAAGTCAGTTTTGAGGGAGTGCTGCACTGCTGCAGATTCAGTACTGAGTGGGTGCTGCAATGTTGCAGATTCAGTACTGAGGCAATGCTGCACTGTCAGAGTGTCAGTGCTGAGGGAGTGCTTCATTGTCAGAGGGTCAGTGCTGAGGGAGTGCTGCACTGTCAGAGGGTCAGTGCTGAGGGAGTGCTGCACTGTCAGAGGGTCAGTACTGAGGCAGTGCTGCACTGTCAGAGGGTCAGTGCTGAGGGAGTGCTGCACTGTCAGAGGGTCAGTGCTGAGGGAGTGCTGCACTCTAGGGGGCTCTGTGCTGAGGGAGTGCTGCACTGTCAGAGGGTCAGTGCTGAGGGAGTGCTGCACAGTCAGAGGGTCAGTGCTGAGGCAGTGCTGCACTGTCAGAGTGTCAGTACTGAGGGAGTGCTGCACTCGAGGGGGGTCAGTGCTGAGGGAGTGCTGCACTCTAGGGGGTTCAGTGCTGAGGGAGTGCTGCACTGTCAGAGGGTCACTGCTGAGGCAGTGCTACATTGTCAGAGGGTCAGTGCTGAGGCAGTGCTGCACTGTCAGAGGGTCAGTGCTGAGGCAGTGCTGCACTGTCAGAGGGTCAGTGCTGAGGCAGTGCTGCACTGTCAGAGGGTCAGTACTGAGGGAGTGCTGCACTCTAGGGGGTCAGTGCTGAGGGAGTGCCGCACTGTCAGAGGGTCACTGCTGAGGCAGTGCTGCACTGTCAGAGGGTCAGTGCTGAAGCAGTGCTCCACTGTCAGAGGGTCAGTGCTGAAGCAGTGCTGCACTGTCACAGGGTCAGTGCTGAAGCAGTGCTGCACTGTCAGAGGGTCAGTGCTGAGGCAGTGCTGCACTGTCAGAGGGTCAGTACCGAGGGAGTGCTGCATTATTGCAGCGTCAGTCCTAAGGGAGTGCTGCACTGTTGCAGGTTCAATGCTGAGGCAGTGCTGCACTGTCGGGGGGGTCAGTGCTGAGGGAGTGCTGCACTGTCGGGGGGTCAGTGATGCGGGACGCTGCACTGTCGGGGGGTCAGTGTTGAGGGAGTGCTGCACTGTCGGGGGGTCAGTGCTGATGGAGTGCTGCACTGTCGGGGGGTCAGTGCTTAGGGAGTGCTGCACGGTTGGGTGGTCAGTGCTGAGGCAGTGCTGCACTGTCAGGGGGTCAGTGCTGAGGCAGTGCTGCACTGTCAGAGGTCAGTGCTGAGGCAATGCTGCACTGTCAGAGGGTCAGTGCTGAGGCAGTGCTGCACTGTCAGAGGGTCAGTGCTGAGGCAGTGCTGCACTGTCAGAGGGTCAGTGCTGAGGCAGTGCTGCACTGTCAGAGGGTCAGTGCTGAGGCAGTGCTGCACTGTCAGAGTGTCAGTGCTGAGGGAGTGCTTCATTGTCAGAGGGTCAGTGCTGAGGGAGTGCTGCACTGTCAGAGGGTCAGTGCTGAGGGAGTGCTGCACTGTCAGAGGGTCAGTACTGAGGCAGTGCTGCACTGTCAGAGGGTCAGTGCTGAGGGAGTGCTGCACTGTCAGAGGGTCAGTGCTGAGGGAGTGCTGCACTCTAGGGGGCTCTGTGCTGAGGGAGTGCTGCACTGTCAGAGGGTCAGTGCTGAGGGAGTGCTGCACAGTCAGAGGGTCAGTGCTGAGGCAGTGCTGCACTGTCAGAGTGTCAGTACTGAGGGAGTGCTGCACTCGCGGGGGGTCAGTGCTGAGGGAGTGCTGCACTCTAGGGGGTTCAGTGCTGAGGGAGTGCTGCACTGTCAGAGGGTCACTGCTGAGGCAGTGCTACATTGTCAGAGGGTCAGTGCTGAGGCAGTGCTGCACTGTCAGAGGGTCAGTGCTGAGGCAGTGCTGCACTGTCAGAGGGTCAGTGCTGAGGCAGTGCTGCACTGTCAGAGGGTCAGTACTGAGGGAGTGCTGCACTCTAGGGGGTCAGTGCTGAGGGAGTGCCGCACTGTCAGAGGGTCACTGCTGAGGCAGTGCTGCACTGTCAGAGGGTCAGTGCTGAAGCAGTGCTCCACTGTCAGAGGGTCAGTGCTGAAGCAGTGCTGCACTGTCACAGGGTCAGTGCTGAAGCAGTGCTGCACTGTCAGAGGGTCAGTGCTGAGGCAGTGCTGCACTGTCAGAGGGTCAGTACCGAGGGAGTGCTGCATTATTGCAGCGTCAGTCCTAAGGGAGTGCTGCACTGTTGCAGGTTCAATGCTGAGGCAGTGCTGCACTGTCGGGGGGGTCAGTGCTGAGGGAGTGCTGCACTGTCGGGGGGTCAGTGATGCGGGACGCTGCACTGTCGGGGGGTCAGTGTTGAGGGAGTGCTGCACTGTCGGGGGGTCAGTGCTGATGGAGTGCTGCACTGTCGGGGGGTCAGTGCTTAGGGAGTGCTGCACGGTTGGGTGGTCAGTGCTGAGGCAGTGCTGCACTGTCAGGGGGTCAGTGCTGAGGCAGTGCTGCACTGTCAGAGGTCAGTGCTGAGGCAATGCTGCACTGTCAGAGGGTCAGTGCTGAGGCAGTGCTGCACTGTCAGAGGGTCAGTGCTGAGGCAGTGCTGCACTGTCAGAGGGTCAGTGCTGAGGCAGTGCTGCACTGTCAGAGGGTCAGTGCTGAGGCAGTGCTGCACTGTCAGAGGGTCAGTGCTGAGGCAGTGCTGCACTGTCAGAGGGTCAGTGCTGAGGCAGTGCTGCACTGTCAGAGGGTCAGTGCTGAGGCAGTGCTGCACTGTCAGAGGGTCAGTGCTGAGGCAGTGCTGCACTGTCAGAGGGTCAGTGCTGAGGCAGTGCTGCACTGTCAGAGGGTCAGTGCTGAGGCAGTGCTGCACTGTCAGAGGGTCAGTCCTGAGGGAGCGCGCACTGTCTGGGGGTCAGTACTGAGGGAACGCCACACTGTAGGAGGGACAGTCTTGAGGGAGTGCTGCACTGTTGCAGCGTCAGTACTGAGGGAGTGCCGCACTGTTGCAGGGTCAATGCTGAGGGAGTGCTGCACTGTCGGGGGTCAGTGCTGAGGGAGTGCTGCACTGTTGCAGGGTCAATGCTGAGGGAGTGCTGCACTGTAGGGCGGTCAGCACTAAGGGTGTGCTGCACTGTAGGGTGGTCAGTACTGAGGGAGTGCTGCACTCTAGGGGGGGTCAGTGCTGAGGGAGTGCTGCACTCTAGGGGGGGTCAGTGCTGAGGGAGTGCTGCACTGTCGGGGTGACAGTGCTGAGGGAGTGCTGCACTGTCGGGGGGTCAGTGCTGAGGGAGTGCTGCACTGTCATAGGGTCAGTGCTGAGGCACTGCTTCATTGTCAGAGGGTCAGTGCTGAGGCAGTGCTGCACTGTCAGAGGGTCAGTGCTGAGGCAGTGCTGCACTGTCAGAGGGTCAGTACTGAGGGAACGCCACACTGTAGGAGGGATAGTGTTGAGGGAGTGCAGCACTGTTGCAGGGTCTGTACTGAGGGAGTGCTGCACTATTGCAGGGTCAGTCCTAAGGGAGTGCTGCACTGTTGCAGGGTCAATGCTGAGGGAGTGCTGCACTGTCGGGGGTCAGTGCTGAGGGAGTGCTGCACTGTCGGGGGGTCAGTGCTGAGGGAGTGCTGCACTGTCGGAGGGTCAGTGCTGAGGGTGTGCTGCACTGTCAGGGGGGTCAGTGCTGAGGGAGTGCTTCACTGTTGCAGGGCCAGTACTGAGGGAGTGCTGCACTGTTGCAGGATCAATGCTGAGGGAGTGCTGCACTGTCGGGGGGTTAGTGCTGAGGGAGTGCTGCACTTTCCGGGCGTGAATGCTGAGGGAGTGCTACACTGTCGGGGGGTCAGTGCTGAGGGAGTGCTGCACTCTCAGAGGGTCAGTACTGAGGGAGTGCTGCACTGTTGTAGGGTCAGTACTGACAGAAGTTCAGAATATCATGGAGAACGAGGAAATGGCAGAGGCCTTGAACAAAAATTTTGTGTCTATCTTCACAGTAGAAGCCACAAGTTCCATACCAGAAAGAGATGATAACATAGGAGCTAAAAAGTAAGGAAATTTATGAAATTAATATCAACAGAGAAGAAGTATTGGAGAAACATAAGAGACTAAAATGTGACAATCCCTGGGAGCTGATGGTCTACACCCGAGGGCTCTAAAAACGATATCTGCAGAGAGAGTGGATGTGTTGGCTGTGCCTTCCGAAAATTTCTCAGCTTCAGGAATGGTCACACTAGATTGGAAGTTGGCAAACATTACACTGGTTTTCAAGATTTGAGGGAGTGAGAAAACAGGGAACTACAGGCCAGTTAGCCTGACTTTAGTTGTTGGGAAAATGCTGGAATATATTATTAAGGAAGTCTTAACAATGCACTTAGAAGAGCATAATATGATTAGAACAAGCCAACATGCTTTTAGTAAAGGGAAATCCTGTTTGACAAATTTATTTCAAGTTTTTTGAGGATGTAACTAGTAGGGTAGATAAAGGGGACCCAGTAGATGTAGTATACCTGGATTTCCAAAAGGCCTTCGAAAAGCTGTCACACTAAAGGTTAATAGGCAAGATAAGGGGTCATGGAGGGCTCATGGAGTGAGGGGTAAGGGCTCATGGGGTGGGGGGTTAACAGACAGTGAACAGTTGAGTGCTGCAAGGATCAATTTTGGTGTCTCAGCTATTTACAATCTATATTAATGTGTTAGATGAAGAGACAGAGAGTAATATGTCTAAGTTTGCTGATGTTAGCAAGCTAGGTGGAGAGCCAAGCTGTGGGGAGGACACAGAGAGACTATAAATAGATATAGACAGATTAAGTGAGTGGGCAACAAGATGGCAGATGGAGCATAATGTAGGGTAGAATGAAGTTATTCACTTTGGTCTTAAGAATAAAAAAGCAGAATACTTTTTTTTAAAAGGTATGAAACTTGTAAATGTTGATGTTCAGAGATTTGGGTGTGCTTGTTCAAGGAACGGAGAAAGTTAGTAAACAGAAGTAACAAGCAATTAGGAAGGCAAATTACATGTTGGCCTTTACTGCAAGGGGATTGGAGTACAAGAATAAAGAAGTCTTGCTACAATTGTATAGGGTTTTGGTGAGACTACATCTGAAATACCTTGTGCAGTTTTGGTCTCCACATTTAAGAAAGGATATACTTACATTGGGGGCGGTACAGCGAAGGTTCACTACATTGGTCCCTGGGATGAGGGGGTTGCCCTATGATGAGAGGCTGAGTAAATTGGGTTTATATTCCCTGGAGTTTAAAAGAATGAGAGACGATCTCATTGAAACCTACAAGATTCTGAGGGGGTTTGACAAGGTGGAGGCTGAGAGATTGTTTCCACTGGTCGGGGAATCTAAAACAGCGGGGCACAGTCTCAGGATAAGGGGCCGATCATTTAGGGCTGAGATGAGGAGAAATTTACTTCACTCGAAGGGTTGTGAATCTTTAGATTTCTCTACCCCAGAGGGTTGTGGATGCTCCGTTGTCGAATACATTTCAGACTGGGATAGACTCAGGGAATTAAGGCATATGAGGAGGGACGGAGAAAATGGAGTTGAAGCACAAGATCAGCCATGATCGCATTGAATTGTGGCAGCAGGCTTGATGGGCTGAATGCTCTACTCCTCCTATTTCTTGTGCTAGGAGTACTAACCCTCCAATAATATGGCACTCCCACAATACTGACCCTCTGACAGTGAGGCACTCCCCACAATACTGATCCTCTGACAGTGCAGTACTCCCTCAGTAATGACCCTCCCACAGTGCATTTTTGTGCTCAAATTGTGAATTAGACCTGGAACCCACAACCTACACACTTAGAAGCAAGAAAACCCACTGAGCCACGGCTGACTCGATTATCGTTGTGCCATGTAACTATCAGGATGGGAGAAGGTGAGCGCGATGAAATTTGCTCTTTTCTTGTAAAGGTATTCTGATTTTCCTATCCCGGATCCTTCTGATGATGTCTTGATGATTATTCTGACGTAAGGTATTGCCAACTCTGTTTTTTTGGGGCTTGTTCTTGGGATGTGGGCATCACTGACTAGACCAACATTTATTGACCATCCCTAATTGCCCTTGTTCAGAGGGCATTTTAAGAGTCACCCACATTGCTGTGGGGCTGGTGTCAGATGTAGGTCAGGCCAGGTAAAGACGACAGGTTTCCTTCTCTAAAGGGCATTAGTGAACCAGATGGGGTTTTACAACAATCGGCAATGGTTCCATGGCCATTATAGACTTTCAATTCCAGATTTTTATTGGATTCAAATTTCACCATCTGCCGTGGTGGGATTTGAACCTGGGTCCCCATAGCATTACCCTGGGTCTCTGGAATACTAGTCCAGTGGCTATACCACTACACCACATATTCATCACGGTACCATTATTCGGGGTCTATTATAAGAATCTGTTATTAGGGGCAGAGCATCTGAGTGAACAACCATGAACTGGTCAGAGAGCCAGCATGGATTTGTAAAGGGTTAGTCATGTCTAGCGAACCTAGTTGAAATTTTTGAGGAGGTCACTAAATGTGAAAGAAAAATAATGTATTCCTTTTGCATGGACGATTAAGGGGTGATTTAAATGAGGTGTTAAAGGGTCGATACAGAGGCCCAGAGGACAGGGTCAATACAGGGAAACTGTTTCCTCTGCTGGGGGGGACGGGGGTGGGGAGTCTAGATCTAGGGGGAAGAACCTGAAAATGAGCACCTGAAAATGAGAGGAGGGGGACCTGCACCCCAGTGAGAGTCAACATCTTCAGGAGAGAAGGGGGACCTGTACCCCAGTGAGAGTCAGCACCTTCAGGAGAGGAGGGGACCCCATACCCCAGTGAGAGTCAGCACCTTCAGGAGAGGAGGGGACCCCAAACCCCAGTGAGAGTCAGCACCTTCAGGAGAGGAGGGGACCCATACCCCAGTGAGGATGTCAGGAAGCAATTCTTCACAAAAAGGGGAGTCGAAATCTGGAACTCTCTCCCCCCAGAATGCTGTTGAGTCTGAGGGTCAATTGATAATTTCAACATTGAGGTTGATAGTTGGGTAAGGGGATTGAGGGTTACATAGATAATTCAGGCTGTTGGGAGTTAAGATAGAGATCAACCATGATGTGATTGAATGGCAGAATTGGCACAAGTGGCTGAATGTTCCTACATTCATCTGAAGATCAGTCAAGAAGGAGTTAAGGTAAGTGATTTATGTGTGCACAGACATAGAAGGAGTGAGTAGAAGAGGGAGAGGGGAGAAGGAAGGGTGAGAGGTAGGGGAGAAGGAAGGGTGAGAGGTGGAAGAGAAAGGGGAAAGATGGGTGGAATGGGAATAGAAGAAAGGGAGAGGAATGGGGGTGATTAAGAGTCGAAGCAGGAGATAGAAAGGGAGGAGCAGTTTACTGTACACACATTCTGTGATGTGCAAAAGGGTTAACAACTAAAGTAAATGAAATCTCCTCCCATGCAGCCTGGCTGAAGGAGAGCTGGGCAGAGCCAGGAGTCGAGTGAACATGTGCTATAACAGTCTGCGTGAAGTGAGTCAGCAGGAACGTGTGGGGCCTCACACACGTATGGTTCAAGTCTCAGTCCTGGCATCTGCCTAACCCAAAGCTCTCTCGCTGCTGTGACACCTCCTCCTAAAGACTCGCAAACAGCAAGAAGCCTCTTAGCAGGCTCATACCAACAGAGCTAAAGAACCTCCTCTGGAAGGCTGATTGGGAATCTCTTCACTATTCTCCAGACAGCTTGTTGGAAAAAACACAACAAATGATTTACGTGACCTGATTAACAGTACAGGTTGCATAATCACATCCCTCCCTACAAGATCCCTTCATAGATTTCTTGCCTCAAGGTTCAAGCATTTTCCGAAATTCCATCAATTAACGATCATCATAAATTATCGGCTCTCCCCAGGAAAGCAGATTCTCACTGGGGTACAGGGTCCCCCTCCTCTCTGAAGGTGCTGACTCTCACTGGGGTACGCGGTCCCCCTCCTCTCTGAAGCTGCTGACTCTCACTGGGGCACAGGTTTCATGTGTGCCAATTGCCCTCAGGACATCAAGATAAAAGCAAAATACTGCGGATGCTGGAAATCTGGAAGGAAAACAGAAAATGCTGGAAAAATTCAGCAGGTCTGGCAGCATCTGTGGAGAAAGAAAGAAGAGTTAACACTTCAAGTCCTTATGATTCTTCTTCAGCTCTGAAGAAGGCTCACACGGACTCGAAACGTTAACTCTGTTTCCTTCTCCACAGATGCTGCCGGACCTGCTGAATTTTTCCAGCATTTTCTGTTTTTGTGCCCTCAGGACATCCCTTACGCGACTGGGGTGTTCCATCTCTCTTTCTCTGTTGCTCTTTTGGTGTTCTACCACCTTGCCTTTTCTCTGGCACTTTGACATCGAGCCATAGAAGGAAATATTGAGGCAGATTTTCGGGAGCGTCATTAAAGGATTTCCTGTACTGCACCTTTCCTCCAATATTTCAACCAGAATAATAAATAATAATGTTGCCATTACATATTAAAAGAAATTTCTAAACAACCTTTCACAATCTCAGGGCGTCCTGAAATGTTTTACAGTAAACAAAATACTTCTGAAATGTAGTCACTATTGTCATGTCGGAAACGGAACAGTCAATTTACGCACAGCAAGATCCCAGTTTGAATAATAAATATTGGTCAGGACACTGGGGAGAACTCACCAGCTCTCCTTTGGCTAGTTTCAGGAGGGATCTTTTACAACCCCTGAGAGGGCAGACTGGACTTCAGTTTCATGTCTAATCCCTCAGTACTGACTCTCCAACAGTGCGGTGCTCCCTCAGTACTGACCCTCTGACAGTGAGGTGCTCCCTCAATACTGACCCTCTGACAGCGTGACACTCCCTCAACACTCACCCTCTGACAGTGCAACACTTTGTCAGTACTGACCCTCCGACAATACACTGTTCCCTCAGTACTGACCCTCTGACAGTGCAGCACACCCTCAGCACTAACCCTCTGACAGTGCAGCATTTTTTGGGGGGAGAGAGAGATCCAAATTTGCAATTTCCCTAGAGTGGAGAGGTGCTTTATAACATCACCCCTGAACGGCCTGGCTAGAATTTTAAGGTTCTGCCCCTTTGTTCTGGATTCCTCCTCCACTCCCACCAGAGGAAATAGTTTCTCTCTTTCGACCCCATCAAATCCTTTAATCATCTTAAACACCTCAATTAGATTGCCCCTTAATCCTCTAGACTCAAGGGAATACAAGAATAACACAATAGTCTGTGTAATCTGTCCTCATAATTTAACCCTTTTGGCCCTGGGGTCATTCTAGTGACTCTGAGCTACATCCCCACCAAGGGCAATTTCTCCTTCCGGAGGTGCGGGGGTCCAAACCTGCAGCCAGTTCTCCAGACAAGGTCTAACTGAGCTTTAAATAAACTGGAACAGAACTTCCAGTCCTTTGAGATAATGGCCAACATTCCACAGCCTTTCCAATTATTTTTTTGTACCTGCCCACTAGCTGTTAGTGCATGGCCAGACTGCCCACATCCCGAGAATGAATAATAATGGAAATATCTTCTAGGAGGGGTCTTACTTTTTAAAAAAAAATTATTTCCTGTTCTACATGGATGGATTTAGTCTGGATGGCTTGCACAATCAGATTGACATTTCCCCCCACTTTGCTCTTTCTGAAACAAACCCTCCCTCCCACCTAGTTCAGAATATTTGTGAAGTGAAACAATGAGCTTATTCAATGCAAATGAACTCCCCCAATCTGGACTGACAAGAGGTTCATTTGCCTTCCTTTGTCTGATGGGCTGAGTGGCCTTGTTCTTTGCTCTATCAGTCTAGCGTTGATTCAATATCCGTTAACCTCTCTCCATGCCAGCAGAACTCCATGAATGCTCCTCCCTCAGCACTGTGCCAGTCTCTAACTCCCCCTAACAGAATTCCCCATGCCCAGCGTGAGGCATGAGGGTGGCGAGAGAGGCAGAGGAAAAAACAAGGAGAGAAGGATTCAGAGGCACAACAAGGGACACAGAAAGAGCGAGATCCACAGATGCCAGCCTTCAGTTAATTTAATTCACTCCACGTGATATCAAGAAATATCTGGAGGCACTGGATGCTGCAAAGTCTATGGGCCCTGACAACTTTGTGGCTGTAACATTGGAGACTTGTGATGCAGAGGTATCAGCATCCCTAGCCAAGCTGTTCTAGCACAGCTACAACTTGAAAACAAAGATGGAAATTTTAAATCTGAGATGTTGTTGGACTGGGAGCCAATGTAGTGAGCATTGGGAGTGATAGGGGATCAGGACTTGGTGTGGGAAAGGATATAAGCCACATAATTTTGGATTTAATAACCCAGCAATCTCATCTGTCCAGAACAGGATCACTAAAACATAGTTTAAAAAAGGATGTTAAGAAAGTGCATCTATAGGAGGTGGATAAGAGGCACAGTCTGTACAGATATAAACACTGTGCTTGCAGTTTGTCCACAGACCCTTCTCCATGCTAACCTGAAGACTCAGCACCCATATCAGTTGTGACTCAGTGGGTAGCACTCTCGCTGAGTCAGGAGGCCCAGGATTCTTAGTTTCACTCCAGGCACGGGCACAGAATCCAGAATCTCAGCGTACAGCACTGAGGGACAGCCAC
Organism: Carcharodon carcharias; assembly: GCF_017639515.1. Taxonomy (NCBI): domain Eukaryota; kingdom Metazoa; phylum Chordata; class Chondrichthyes; order Lamniformes; family Lamnidae; genus Carcharodon; species Carcharodon carcharias. The sequence continues at coordinate 149,558,635 of NC_054474.1, read as the reverse complement.
ACTGTTGGAGATGCCATCTTTCACTTGAGATTCAAATGGAGGTCCCATCCGCCCTCTCAGGTGGATAAAAAAGATCCCAACGTGCTAATCAAAGAAGAGCAGTGGAGTTTGCCTGGTTCCCTGGCCAACATTTATACCTCAAGCAATATCAGCACAGGGTGTTTGGGTGGGGGGAGGCGGGAAGGGACAGAAAGGGACAGGTTCTGATCGAGTGGATACCAAGAGAATGTTTCCTGTTGTGGGGAAGAGCAGAACTAAAAGCCATCACAAAACAGATTATCTGATCTTTATCGTTTTGTCATTGCGGGATCTTTCTGTGCGCAAATTAGCTGCTGTGTTTCCTGCATAACAACAGGGACTAGACTTCAAAAGTATTTCATTGTCGTGAAAGGCAGGAAACTGATTTTGTTTGAGCGGTTTTCAAGGAAGTTAGTTTTTTTTTTAAAGTTTTAGAATTGTTTCAAGGTTTTAATATCTTTGAGACAAATGATTCTAAACTTGCGAAAAAAAAACTCAGTTTTTGAAAGTCTCCTCTGCTGCCCCCTGAGTATATGAACAGAGTCACACCATGATGAAGAACTATTTATCCCAACTCTGACAAGTTAATCTTCACTGCACGCTCTTTAAAATTAAAATTATGAGGGTTGGAAACCATGGATTAAAGAGGATTGAAGATGTCCCTGCAGAGACACGCCGAGGACTGAGGTGTGTTTAACCCAATTCCCGCTGTTTTTTGTGAACCTGTTGTTTTTTTAATCCAATCTTTTTCTTCATTCTTGGTGAGTTAACCCCAGTTCCACCTCTTGTTATCCCAATTGTCGTAGGTTTTTTTTATTTCTCCCAATTTCTGTTGAGATTATCCCCATTTTCTGCATTTATCCAAATTGCTTCTGTTTTTATCCTTGGTGTTTGCCAAAGTTCCCAGATTTTACATCCTGGATCCCAGTGTTTATCCCAATCCCAGTGCTAACTTATTAAGATCCTGATTTTGGTTTGTGATTTACCCGATAGTGCTGGAAATACTCAGTAGCTCAGGCAGCTTCTGTGGAGAGAGAAACAGTTCTAATGAAAGGTTTTCCAGCAGAAACAGTAACTCTGTTACTCTCCTCACAGGAGCTGCCTGAGCCACTGAGTGAGTATTCCCAGCATTTTCGGTTTTATATTGCAGACTTCCAGAATCTGCAATACTTTGCTTTATCTCAATTCTTATTCTGAGAGAGTGGAAGCCTGAGGAGAGAGGGGCTGTCTCCTCAGGAGACAGGGGAGAGACAGTGAGCGAGAGAGAGAGAGAAAGAGCAGGGGCAGAGGGGAGAGAAAGAGGGGCAGACAGAGGGAGAGAGAAAAAGAGAGGGGCAGACAGGGGAGAGAGAGAGAGGGACGCAACAGCGGGAGAGAGAGGGGGAGACAACAGCAGGAAAGAGAGAGGGAAACAGCAGCAGGAGAGAGAGAGGGACACGACAGCGGGAGAGAGAGGGGGACGCAACAGCGGGAGAGAGAAAGAGAGGGGGACACAACAGCAGGAGAGAGAGGGGGACACAACAGCAGGAGAGAGAGAGAGAGAGGGGGACACAACAGCAGGAGAGAGAGAGAGGGGGACACAACAGCAGGAGAGAGAGAGAGGGGGACACAACAGCAGGAGAGAGAGAGAGGGGGACACAACAGCAGGAGAGAGAGAGAGGGGGACACAACAGCAGGAGAGAGAGAGAGGGGGACACAACAGCAGGAGAGAGAGAGAGGGGGACACAACAGCAGGAGAGAGAGAGAGGGACACACAACAGCAGGAGAGAGAGAGAGGGACACACAACAGCAGGAGAGAGAGAGAGGGACACACAACAGCAGGAGAGAGAGAGAGGGGGACACAACAGCGGGAGAGAGAGTGGGGGGATATAACAGCAGGAGAGAGAGAGAGAGACATGACAGCTGGAGAGAGAGAGGGAGACACGATATTAGGACCGAGAGACATGATACCAAGAAAAAGAGAGAGGGACACAACAGCAGGAGAGCGAGAGGGAGAGAGACACGACAGTGGGGAGAGAGAGAGATGGGCATGACAGCAGGAGAGAGGGAGAGAGAGAGAGGGTGACACGGCAGCAGGAGGGAGAGAGAGGGAAAGACACAACAGCAGGAGAGAGAGGGAGAGAGACATGAGAGAGGGAGAGGGAGAGAGGGTGACACGGCAGCAGGAGGGAGAGAGAGTGAGAGACACAACAGCAGGAAAGAGGGAGAGACATGACAGCGGGAGAGGGAGGGAGAGAGTGAGAGAGGGGCACAACAGCAGGAGAGAAGGGGGGGACACAACAGCAGGAGAGAGAAAGGGAGAGAGACACGACAGCGGGAGAGAGAGAGAAGGAGAGAGACATGACAGCGGGAGAGAGAGAGAGACATGACAGTGCAGGGGGGAGAGAGAGAGAGAGAGAGACACCACAGCAGGAGAGAGGGAGAGAGACATAAGAGAGGGAGAGGGAGAGAGGGTGACACGGCAGCAGGAGGGAGAGAGGGAGAGACACAACAGCAGGAGAGAGAGAGGGAGAAAGACATGAGAGAGGGAGAGGGAGAGAGGGTGACACAACAGCAGGAGAGAGAGAGGGGAAGACATGACAGCGGGAGAGAGAGGGAGGGAGAGAGTGAGAGAGGGGCACAACAGCAGGAGAGGGGGGGACACGACAGCAGGAGAGAGAGGGAGAGAGATGACAGCGGGAGAGAGAGAGAGGCAGAGAGAGAGAGGCAGAGAGAGAGAGGCAGAGAGAGAGAGGCAGAGAGAGAGAGGCAGAGAGAGAGAGGCAGAGAGAGAGAGGCAGAGAGAGAGAGGCAGAGAGAGAGAGGCAGAGAGAGAGAGGCAGAGAGAGAGAGGCAGAGAGAGAGAGGCAGAGAGAGAGAGGCAGAGAGAGAGAGGCAGAGAGAGAGAGGCAGAGAGAGAGAGGCAGAGAGAGAGAGGCAGAGAGACACAACAGTGGGAGAGAGAGACATGACTGTGCGGAAGAGAGAGAGAGAGAGACACCACAGCAGGAGAGTGGGAGAGAGACGCGACAGTGGGAGAGAGAGGGGGAGAGAGAGACTCAACAGCAGAAAAGAGAGAGAGGGAGACGCAACAGCAGGAGAGAGGGAGAGAGACTCAACAGCAGGAGAGAGATATGACAGCGGGAGAGAGAGAGAAAGAGTGAGGGACATGACAGCAGGAGAGAGGGAGGTACAGGGTGGCAGGGAGAGGGACACAACAGGGGGTGAGCGTAATGGACACAACAGTGGAGAGAGAGAGGGGGAGAGGGAAACTACAGCAGGGGAGAGAGACATGACAGTGGGAGAGAGAGAGAAATGACAGCGAGGGAGAGAGACATGAGAGAGGGAAAGAGAGAGGTAGAGAGACACGACTGCGGGAGAGAGAGAGAGACATGACAGCGGGAGAGAGAGGGGGACGCAACAGCGGGAGAGAGAGAGACAGAGGGGGACACAACAGCAGGAGAGGGAGAGAGAGGGGGACACAACGAGAGAGAGAGAGGGACACGGCAGCAGGAGAGAGAGAGAGGGACACAACAGCGGGAGAGAGAGAAAAAGAGAGAGGAGGACACAACAGCGGGAGAGAGAGGGAGATGAGGACACAACAGCAGGAGAGAGAGAGAGAGAGAGAGTGGGGGGTGGGCATAGCAGGAGAGAGAGAGGGAGAGAGACATGAGAGAGGGAGAGAGGGTGATACGGCAGCAGGAGGGAGAGAGAGGGAGTCACAACAGCAGGAGAGAGAGAGGAAGAGAGAGTGAGAGAGGGGGATACGACAGCAGGAGAGAGAGGGAGAGAGACACGACAGCGGGAGAGAGAGAGAGGGAGAGAGACACGGCAGCGGGAAAGATAGAGAGAGAGAGGGACATGACAGTGATGGGGAGAGAGAGAGAGAGAGACACAACACAGCAGGAGAGAGGGAGAGAGACGCGACAATGTGAGAGAGAGGGGGAGAGAGAGATACTTAACAGCAGGAAAGAGAGAGAGAGGGAGACATGACAGCAGGAGAAAGGGAGAGAGACTCGACAGCAGGAGAGAGAGAGATATGACAGCGAGAGAGAGAGAGGGAGAAAGAGTGAGGGACATGACAGCGGGAGAGAGGGAGGTACAGGGTGGCAGGGAGAGGGAAACAACAGGGGGTGAGCGTAACAGACACAACAGCAGAGAGGGGGAGGGAGAAATGACAGCGAGAGAAAAAGAGACATGACAGCGGGAGAGAAATAGAGACATGGCAGCGGGAGAGAGAGAGAGAGAGAGAGACACGACAACAGGTGAGAGAGATAGAGAGACATGACAGCGGGAGAGAGAGAGACATGACAGCGGGAGAGAGAGAGACATGACAGCGGGAGAGAGAGAGAATGACAGCGGGAGAGAGAGAGAATGACAGCGGGACAAAGAGAGAGACACGACAGCGGGACAGAGAGAGAGACACGACAGCGGGACAGAGAGAGAGACACGACAGCGGGACAGAGAGAGAGACACGACAGCGGGACAGAGAGAGAGACACGACAGCGGGACAGAGAGAGAGACACGACAGCGGGACAGAGAGAGAGACACGACAGCGGGACAGAGAGAGAGACACGACAGCGGGACAGAGAGAGAGACACGACAGCGGGACAGAGAGAGAGACACGACAGCGGGACAGAGAGAGAGACACGACAGCGGGACAGAGAGAGAGACACGACAGCGGGACAGAGAGAGAGACACGACAGCGGGAAAGAGAGAGACACGACAGCAGGACAGAGAGAGAGACATGACAGCGGGACAGAGAGAGAGACATGACAGCGGGACAGAGAGAGAGACATGACAGCGGGAGAGAGAGAGAGACATGACAGCGGGAGAGAGAGAGAGAGACATGACAGCGGGAGAGAGAGAGAGAGAGACATGACAGCGGGAGAGAGGGGGAGACATGACAGCGGGAGAGGAGGAGACATGACAGCGGGAGAGGAGGAGACATGACAGCGGGAGAGGGGGAGACATGACAGCGGGAGAGGGGGAGACATGACAGCGGGAGAGGGGGAGACATGACAGCGGGAGAGGGGGAGACATGACAGCGGGAGAGGGGGAGACATGACAGCGGGAGAGGGGGAGACATGACAGCGGGAGAGGGGGAGACATGACAGCGGGAGAGAGAGAGACATGACAGCGGGAGAGAGAGAGAGACATGACAGCGGGAGAGGGAGAGAGACATGAGAGCGGGAGAGAGAGAGAATGACAGCGGGAGAGAGAGAGAGACATGACAGCGGGAGAGAGAGAGAGACATGACAGCGGGAGAGAGAGAGAGACATGACAGCGGGAGAGAGAGAGAGACATGACAGCGGGAGAGAGAGAGAGACATGACAGCGGGAGAGAGAGAGAGACATGACAGCGGGAGAGAGAGAGAGACATGACAGCGGGAGAGAGAGAGAGACATGACAGCGGGAGAGAGAGAGAGACATGACAGCGGGAGAGAGAGAGAGACATGACAGCGGGAGAGAGAGAGAGACATGACAGCAGGAGAGAGAGAGAGACATGACAGCGGGAGAGGGAGAGAGACATGACAGTGGGAGAGAGAGACATGACAGCGGGAGAGAGAGAAACACGACAACAGGTGAGAGAGATAGAGAGACACGAAAGCGGGAGAGAGGAGAGAGGGACATGACAGCGTGATTGATAGGAAGAGGGATATGATAGCAGACGAGAGGGAAGAGGGAGGGGGGTACACAACAGCGGGGGCGATAGAGAGAGAGGGAGGGAGAGACACATGACAGCGGGAGAGAGAGGGACATGACAGGGGAAAGGGGCATGAGAGGGGGATTGAAGGGCAGGATTTGGGGGAGAGAGGAGGACTGGATAGGGTCAGCACAGATTGGGGGTGGGGAGGGAGAGAGAGAAAGAGTCAGATTTTGATTTTGTGGATACAGAGAATGTTTGCTCTTGTGGGGAAGAACAGAACTAGAGACCATCAATACAAGATAGTCACCAAGAAATCCAATCGGGAATGCAGAAGAAACACAGAGTGGTGTGAATGTGGAACTTGTTACCACAGGGAGTGGTTGTAGCTTTCCGTCTCTCTCTCTTCCCGTCTCTCTGTCCTCTCTCCCCTTCTCTGTATCTCACTCTGTCCTCTCCCCCTTTATCTCTCCCCTTTCTCCATCTCTCCCCTCCTCCCCCCACTCCACCATCCCCTTTTCTCTATCTCTTCCCTTCTCTGTCTCTCCCTCCCCCACCATCTCTCTCTGTCTCTCCATCACTTACCGTTGTGCCGACCCGCTTCCCCTCCGCTGCTGCTGAGGCCGGGCTGATCCCTCAGTCTCCTGGCGGCCTCTTTGGCCACCCCAGCCGGCTCCGTCCCTCCGTTCATAGCGGCCGCTTCTCCCAGGTCCAGCAGATGACTGACCGAGAAACTCTTCCTGCTCTGGGCAGCTTCTGGCGATTCCAGTCCGGCCGCTCGCGGGGAGCTGGTCTCCATCAGTTTGACCAACTGAACCCCTTACCCCACCCCTCCGCCAAAATCTCCAGTCTTCCCAGTCTCTAACCCAGCAGAGATGCCGCCACAAAACTACTCAAAACTTTGTTGAAAACTTTTCGAAAACTTTTTCCTTTCTCTAAAACACTCAGGGTACAATCTTGCTGACGTCTGTGGAAGAAATCCTTTCAAGGTTTTGGCAGTTGCTCCCCTCCCAGCTCACCCTCTCCCCCTGGGACTCTAACACAACTTAGAGAAAAAAGCATTTTTACAGGACAAATGAAAACAGCATTTGCTTTAAACACAGTCAGACAGGCCGCCTCCAACTCGGGTCCCAGTATACAGACCGGTCCCCAGCAGGAGAAACCCTTCCTTTCATCTTTAGAATGCATCCAAGGACTCCAAAACAATAAATATAAACATCCAGAACTGGGATAAAAAAAAGTTTGGAAAAGCTTTCCTGTTAGGGCCCAGTGAAATCTCCCCGGAAATCAGACCGTTTCGGCTTGAGCTCATTCTGACCCGTCCAAACTTTTACACCTTCGGGTTTCCATTGGGAGATTTCAGGTTATCAGAGTTTAAAAATAGAACAACAGATACCCGGGATTGAGTTACAGACTGGAATCTAATCGAGGGGCTCAGGGGGTTTATATACAGAATAACAGATACCCGGGAGTGAGTTACAGACTGGAATCCAATCGAGGGGTTCAGGGGGTTTATATATAGAATAACAGATACCCAGGCGTGAGTTACGGACTGGAATCTAATCGAGGGTTTTGGGGTGGTTTATATATAGAATAACAGATACCTGTGAGTGAGTTATAGACTGGAATCAAATCGAGGGGTTCAGGGTGGTTTATATATAGAATAATAAATACCCAGGTGTGAGTTACAGACTGGAATCAAATCAAGGGTTCGGGGTGGTTTATATATTGATAACCGATTCCCCTAGAGTGAGTTACAGATTGGAATCTAATTGAGGGGTACGGGGTGGGTTATATATAGAATAACAGATACCAGGGAGTGAGTTACAGACTGTGCTGGAGTCTCTTATGATTTTCACCTGTGATTATTTCCCAGCAAGGATCTGGTGTTCATTTTGCCACTTTCTATCCAAGGGGAATCTGAAGCTAATAAACAGAGCCAAATCGGGTCTGGATGGTGGTATTAATATTAAAATAAATACTCCTCCTGATTTGGAAGCTTGCTGAATATAAACAGGTTCTGTGGTCGAATATAAACAGGTTCTGTGGTCTGCGACATTGATGCAGGATGTGAAAATGCTGACTGTACATATCTAGGATCAATCAATTTGCGCAATAATTTTAATCAAGGGAATATTTTCTCTTCTGCCTGGTACCTGGAACACAAGAGTCGTAACTGAGAATTAATCAGGGCCGATCCTGTAATTAGAGTAACAGACTGAGGAGTCCAATATCAATTTTCTCCCCTGAATCCCAAATCCTGATCCGCTTGATTGCGGATATCCTAGTGAAACATGACCCGTTCCTGGATGATCAAAGGGCTCAGCGATGGTGGAGATGGAAAGAATATTAACAGTTTATTCGGCAGAGGCATTTCCCCACCCAGACCTCACCAGAACAAGACGGAGATAGAGCGGACCTCCTCCCCTGGCTTGTTCATTTTATAATCAACAAACATTCACCAAATTAGTTATTTGCTTATTCATGCTTCAAGATGAAGATGTCCACGTTCATCATTTGGGGTGTTACTAATTTATAAATTACAAATGACTGAATAAATGACTCAAATTATATTCTAGAGGAGCGTGATAGGATCTTGAAGCACTGCAACCACCTTCTGATGCAGTTTGTAACTGACCCATGTGAATGGATCAAGGAGGCTCCCACCTTCCCTCCCCCCAGAGAAACAAACACACACCTGCATGCACATACCCATAAATACGCAGCCAGAATTACATAATCACAAGTACACATACCCGAATATGCACCCAGAAATACACACCCACCCAAATGCGCGCACGTGCACACACCCACCCAAATGCACGCGCGCACACATCCACACCCAAATGCGCACACACCTACAACCAAATGCGCGCACACCCAAATGCACACATGCACACCTAAATGTGCACACACTCACCCAAATGCATACATGTGCACACACTCACCCAAATACACGCACACGGACACGCACACGTGCCCAAATACACACGGACACAAACATGTGCCCAAGTACAGATGGACACACACACGCATGCAAATACACACGGCCACACACACGCACCCAAATACACACGCATGCAGATGCCCAAATACACACGCGTGCAGACGCCCAAATACACAGGTGTGCACATGCTCAAACACACACCAGCGCACATTCAAATACACACACACTCACAAATACACACAACTTATATTTATACAGCGCCTTTAATGAAATGAAACATCCCAAGGTGCTTCACAAGGTGGGAATGTTTCACAAGTATGATACTAAACCACATAATAAGACATTAGGTCAGAGGTCAGATGATCAAAAGCTTGGCCAAAGGAGTAGGTTTTAAGGAGCGTCTTAAAAGAGGAAAGCAAGTAGAGAGGCTGAGAAGCGTAGGGAGGGAATTCCAGAGCTTGGGGCTTAGGTAACAAGGCACGGCAGTCAATTGTGCAGCAATTACGATTGGGAATGTACAAGAGGCCAGATACACTCAAATATATACTTATAAATACACATCTACTCACAATTACATACACAAACACAAATACACATTTGTAAATAGACACACACAGAAATAAACTCTCACAAATACACAGTCACAAACACAAACTCGCAAACACATAACACACAAATACACACACGTGTACAGGCTCAGGTGATAATCAGCTGTTTATCACATTAACAAACAGATCTTGCAACACCTCATGTCACACCACGGCACCCTCTGCTTCCCCTAAGAATATTACTTGTCCTAATATTTTGAGTGAGTTCAAAGTAGCTGGCAATGGTCTCAAAGTCTTTGGAACTGTGAATGGGGCAGGGGTAGTGGGGCTGGGGGCCATGAGGGGAAAGATTCCAACAAATAGCTGGTTAAATGAAGCAGGAATTCAGAGTCCCAAATGGATTAAGTATACTGCATGTCCACAGCTTCCTAAATGCTGAGAGATAGGAAAGAGGGAAAAGGCATCAAAGTCACTCATATTGAAACCATGTGTGAACTCCAAAAGGGCGATACAAATTTAATTAAATTCTCCAGACAAGCAGAAATATTTTTGTACTAAAATGCTTGGATTTTGCTGCCTCTCATTGTAACCTGGCCCCTGTTCCTGTTGTAGACCCTACTGACATTCTTGACTGTTCTTCTCAAAGTTTGATGGGAATGTTATGAAGAAACGTAAATAGTTCATGCCTCCATAATACAAAAGGATACTGAGGCAGTGGAGAAGGTGCAAAGGGGCTTATTAGAATGATACCAGCTAAAACTGAGAGGTTATAACTATCTGGAAAGACTGAATAGGCCAGGGCACTTTTCTCTAGTGTTAGAATCATATCTCTCAAGACTGAAGTTTCCTTTTATAAGATGGACAGTTCACCTCGGAACTGTCAACAAGCAGGCCATTTCCAAAAAATCACGACTTTTATGCTACTTGAGAAGTTGGTGTTTGTTCGAACTGCAAAGAACTTTACTTAATGAAAAGCTGGGAGACAAAACAGGCAGTAACATGGGGGAAAGTGAAAAACAAGTTGTGAACCTGCTTGTTTTGAAGGCAGTCTTGTTGGAGAACAAGCCGAGAAAGGAAGGCTACCTTGACTGGCTCCCTCTCTCTACCTTGCCTAAAGTTGCATGTAGCTATCAACCTTTAGACAGAGAACCCTCATCTGAGTGTAACTAGTCTGCATTTGGACCTGCAAAGCTGAGACCAGTGGTGAGAACATTCAAGCATCCACTGGGGCCGTCTTCACATGAGGGAACTCCAGGTCGATGATGTCAAGACCCTAAGAACTTTATCCTTTATTTTATAATGCCTATCCTCCAGGGCCCATCTCTGCAGAGAGACTCTATCTTTGTTTGTCTGTGTGTGTGTGCTGGGGAAACTCTTTAGGAAGGATAGGCAGCTATACTTCCTGATTACAATGGGACTTGTTAAAAGAAGTTTTGTTTTAAAAATAAATTAATCATTGAGAGTTTTTGAAAGAAGCCTGGTCAGAATCTCTTCTTCTGGGTACTTGAGCTATAGGTACACAATTGGCCATTTTGGTGAGAAGCTTAACATTTAAATTAATGGTACGGCCTGTGGAGTGGTGGAGCTAGATAACTTGCGCACTCCTCCCACCCTGGTCATAACATGAACTGGGGGCTCATCCTGGATTTTGAAAGGCGGGCAGTGGGTGATTGGATGTGGAATAATAATTGGTAAGTGATAAAAGGATGGAGACTAGGTTTTTAATGCATTGATGAACTAAAATGGTGTTGGAAGTTGCTAAGGCTTTTTTTTACAGATGGAAGATGTAACCATGACTGGTTTACAGAAATTAACCGAGAGTAAGCTAACAGAACTGGTGGATAAGCTGGAGTTAGAATTACACGAAGGGGCGAGGAAAGCAGACACAGTTGAAACAATTGCGCAGCATTTGAAACTGAAAGGGATAACAGAGAGACCACATTCTTCAGGGGATGAGGCAATTGAATTAGGTAAGATCCAGTTGCGAATGAAGCAACTTGCACATGAAAAGGAACTGAAAAAAACTTGAATCGGAGGCAAAAGAAACAGAAAAGGAAAGAGAAGGAGCATTTAGGAAGCTAGAATTGGAGTTTCAGGCAAGAAAGAAGGATAAAGAATGAAAGCCAAAGGAAAGAGAGAAGGAACGAGACGGGGAATACCGGCTTGAAAGGCTGGACCTTAAAAAAAAGGCCTCAGATGCTGAGGAAGGTTCTGATGATGAAAAAACCTCCAACCCAAAGCCCAGTTGGGAGATGTTGAAGTTTGTTCAAGCCCTCCCAAAGTTTGGTGAAAGGGATGTAGGGGCATTCTTTATTTTGCTTTAAAGGTAGCCAAGCAAATGAAATGGCCAAACGAAATTTGGACATTGCTCTTACAGAGTAGGTTGGTGGGGAGAGCTCACGAGGTTTATGCTGCAGTTTCAGAAGTTTCTGTGGATTATGATGCAATAAAAAAGGCTATTCTCAGTGCATATGAATTGGTCCTTGAAGCATACAGGCAGAAAATTCAGAATATAAGCAAACAGCCTGGGCAGACCTATATTGAGTTTGAGAGGGTAAAACAAAGTAATTCTGACCATTGGATAGGGGAATTAAAGATAGAGGCAATGTATGAAGCTCTAAGAGAAATAATTCTCTTGGAAGAATTTAAAAATTAATTCCCTCCAGCAGTTAGAACCCATGTTGAAGACCATAACGTTAAAACAGATAGACAGGCAGCGGACTTGGCTGACGATTGAGAGCTGGTCTAAAAAATCTTTTTTTCCGTCATCCCCACAAACCTGAGAAAGATAGAAGGAGGGTGAAAGGCAGGCAGTAGCCATGGAGGAGAAAGGACAGCTGGGAATACCCTCCTCTGGCCAGAAAGGAAGGTGCTGAGGATGGAAGTGATATTCGAAGGTCTAAGTGTTGCCATTATAACAAGCCGGGACATGTTTGTCCCAATTGTTGGAAGTTGCGTGGGAAATCCATGTGACTTACTGGGCTGGGTAAGGGTGATTCAGGAAAAGGAGCCCTGACTGAAAGTACAACAGATCAAGTTGTAGCACTGACCACAGTTGTGAAACCGAGTGTGAACACTGCTGAGAGTTCTGGAGGGGTGACTGAGATACATGAGAGTTATAAAGAATTTTTGTCGAGGCGAAAAGTAACCCCTTATCCCTCAAGTGAGATCACTAAACTTATAATCGTACTTAGAGATACAGGAGCCACTCAAATACTCTTGCTGGGGAAAGGCATAACTTTTTTTAAAATTCGTTCACGGTACGTGGGCTTCACTGGCTGGGTATTGCCCATCCCTAGTTGCCTTTGAGAAGGTGGCGGTGAGCTGCCTTCTTGAACCGCTGCAGTCTATGCGGTGTAGGTACATCCACAGTGCTATTAGGGAGGGAGTTTTTTTCCCACCAGAGAGCACATTAAAAGCCAAAGTTTTAGTCAATGGTATTGGTGGGGAGTATATAGCTGGACCTTTGCACTGGGTGCACTTGGAGTGTGACCTGTTGTCAGTGCCGGTCGGGATTGTTCAGCAGTTACCCGTAGATGGAGTTGATTTACTCCTGGGAAATGATTTAGCTGGAGTGAAGGTAGTAGCTTCTCCCATAATTACAGAGAGCCTAAGTGAGGTTAAAGAGACGGCGCAGTCACAGGAAAAGGTTCCAGGAATTCTTCCTTTGAGCAATGGCTAAGCAAAGTCCATCAACAAAGGTCAAAGTGATACCACCGACTGATATTTGGCTGGCTGAGCCTTTCTTTAAAGACGTAGATAATCTGAAAGAGATGTTTAACAAATCTTCTCTAGTTGAAACTCAACAAGCTGATCCAGAGTTAAGCAAGATACCACGATCAGCCCAAACTGAAGCTGAAACTGGGGAAGTTTTAGAATGTTATTCTATTAGAAATAGAATTCTGATGAGGAATTCCTCACAGGCCTGCAGATGAGGAGTGGATGCTTGTTCATCAGGTAGTGGTACCACCCAAATATCGCTAAGAGCAGGGCATGTAGGGATATGGAAAACTCAAGCTCGGATAAACCGGCGGTTTTACTGGCCAGGTCTTCGTAAGGTCATGATGCCATTTTGTAAAACGTGTCATACATGCCAAATGGTAGGAAAACCACAAGATTCAATCAAACCGGTACCTTTAATTCTCATACCAGTTTTTGAGGAACCATTTGGTAGGGTGTTAGTGGACTGTGTGGGACTGTCACCAAAAACAAAAGCAGGACACCAGTATATCCTTACTATTATGGATATGACTACTCGATTTCCAGAGGCCATACCTTTAAGGACCAGCATGGCTTGAGTAGTGGTAGAGAAGTTACCCAATTTATTTTTTTACTCGATATGGATTACCGGTAGAGGTCCAGTCAGAACAAGGGTCCAATTTTATGTCTAAAATTTTTCAGAACACAATCAGTAGCTTGGGTATAAAACAGTTAAAGTCCACAGCACATCATCCACAAACACAGGGAACTTTTGAGAGGTACCAACAACGCTCAAAATGAAGATTAAAGTATATAGTCATGAATATCCTCATGATTGGGAGAAAGGACTGGATTTTCTTTTATTTGATACCCGAGATTCACCAAATGAATCTACTGGTTTTGGCCCTTTTGAATTAATTTACAGGCATAAGATGAAATTAATCAAAGAAAAGTTTTTAGGAGAGAGGGGTGAATCCTCTATGTTAGATTATGTATCTGTGTTTCAAGAACGGCTGACAGGAACCTGCAAAGTGGCTCAAGAACATCTTAAAGTTTCTCAAACAAAGATGAAAGAAAGGGCAGATAAGCAAGCTGTGACCTGAACATTACAAACAGGGGAATGAAGTGTTAATGCTATTGCCTTTACAGGGGGAACCTCTGAAAGCACGGTAATGTGGTCCATACAAGCTAATTAAGAGGGTTGGTAAAGTGAATTCTTTGATAAATACCCCAGATTGCAGGAAAAAGAATCGCTGTGTCATTTCAATATGTTAGAACAATACCATTGTAGGGAAGAAGATAGGAAACAGCAGGTATGTCAGGTTGTAAGATAGTGGAGGACAAAAGAGACAGAGAGTGAGGTAGAAAGAGACTTAGACAGTTCACAAATTGAACTTCCCACTATCGGTTAGCTAACACTGAAATATTAGCACAGTTAGATACCATATTTTCATACTGAGAGGTGGGACAACGAAAGGGTCGTTACTTACAGAATTTAAAGGGATCTGTAGGGATAAACCAGGGTCTACAACTTAAGCCACATGATGTGGATGGCGGGGAATCTTCTCCTATGAAGCAACATCCTTATCGATTAAATCCAGAGAAACAAGCTCAAGTGACAGCAGAAATTCAGTGTATGTTAGAACGTACCCTAACTGAGCCTAGTCAAAGCAGTTGGAGTTCTCCAGTAGTGTCAGTGCCTAAACCTGATGGGTCAACCAGATTCTGCATAGATCATAGAAAGGTTAATGCGGTAACAAAAACAGGTTCCTACCCAATCCCTCGTTTAAAAAATTGTATTGACAGGGTTGGCAGCGCCACATTCCTCACTAAGATAGGTTTGTTGAACGGATACTGGCAAGTGCCTTTAACATCACAAGCTCAGGAGATGCCAGCTTTTGTCACGCCACATGGGTTATACCAATGCCGAGTAATGACATTCAGACTAAAAAATGCTCCAACCATTAGTCTTCCAAAGACTAATGAATCAGGTGATCACTAATATTCCTAACTCTGTGGTTTACTTGGATGATGTATTCGTTCATAGCAATACATGGAAAGACCATTTAAAACAATTGACAGCCTTAATTAAACAATACAGTTGGCAGATCTAGTGATAAACCTTGCCAGAGGTGAGTTCGTGAATGCGCGAGTAACTTATTTAGGGTATATCGCAGGGCAGAGACAAGTCTTACCAAGAACAGAGAAGGTACAGGCTTTGATGGAATTCCCTATTCCTAAAACTAAACGGAAAATCATGAGATTTTTTGGAACGTGCAGTTTCTATCATAAATTTGTGCCAAACCTCAGCACAATAGCGGCTCCACTAACGGATTTATTGTAAAAGGAAGCAAAGGTGGTGTGGTCAAGAGAGTGCCAGACAGCTTGTGAGAAGCTGAAAGCAATCCTAACTAATGAACTGATGTTAGCTGCCCCTAATTTTGCAAAACCCTTCAAGGTGGCAATCGATGCTGGTGACTTGGGGCTGGGTGTGACCTTATTGCAAGAAGAACGGGGCACAGAGAAGCCGATGGGGTACGTTTCTAAAAAATTAAATCGGCATCAAAAGAGATACTCTACGGTAGAGAAGGAAACCCTGGGGACTGTAAATGGCTCTAAAACATTTTGAGGTATATATCCATCATGGCTGTAAAGAAACATTAGTATATACTGACCACAATCCCTTGGCCTTTGTGGGAAAACTTAAGATTTAGAATGACAGATTGTTCCGATGGAGCTTGTTAATACAGCCTTATAACTTAAAGATTGTTCATATTGCTGGAAAAGACAATATAATTGCTGATGCATTATCAAGAATGTAAATTGTTTATAATTGTCTGGAAAGCAAGAAAGTCAGAAAACTGAACAGGTTCTGTATAAGCAGTGAATGGCTGAGTGAGTGCATGTTTGAATTTTGTTTTATACGTTATGTCTTTTTCAGCACACTTTGCGATGAAACACATTTGGAAATGGTGTTTCATCTCTTAGGGGCGGAGGCATGTTAGAATCACACTCTCAAGACTGAATTTTTCTTTTACAGAATGGACGAACATAGCATGATCTGGACATGCGGATGCTGACCTGCGGTTTTTTTTTTAAAAAAGATTATAAGTTCACCTTAGAACTGTCAACAATCAGGCCTCTTCCAAGAAATCACCTGACCTTTATGGTACTTGAGAAAGAGTTGTTTGTTTGTTTGAACTGCAAAGAATTTTAATTAATGAAAACCTAGGAGACAAAAAAAGCAGTCACATGGGAGAGAGAAAAAAAAACTGAGTTGTGAACCTGCTTGTTTTGAAGGCAGTCTTGTTGGAGAACAAGCTAAGGAAAGAAGGCTACCTTGACTGGCTCCCTCTCTCTACCTTGCCTAAAATTGTATGGGGCAATCAACCTGTAGCCAGAAAACCCTCATTGAGTGTAACTAGTGTGCATTTGGACCTACAAAGCTGAGACCAGTTGGTGAGAATTTCCAGGCATCCACCAGGACCGCCGACCCATCTGCCTATGATAGAACTCCAGGCCAACAGTGTTAAGACCCTGTGGACGTTATCCTTTATCTAATAACACCCATCCTGTAAAGCCCATCGCTGCAGAGAGACTTTATCTATTTGTCCTTTGTTTGTCTGTGTGTGTGTGTGTGTGTGTGTGTGTGTGTCTGTTTGTGCGCTGGGGAAATTCTTTAGGAAGAGATGGATAGTTATACTTCCCAATTAAAATTGTGTGTTAACCAGTACTTGCAACTTGTTAAAAAAAAGTTTTGTTTTAAAAATAAATTAATTATTGAGAGTTTTTGAAAGAAGCCTGGTCAGAGTCTCTTTTCTTCTGAGTACTAGAGGTATAGGTACACAATTGGCCATTTTGGTGAGAAAATTAAACATTTAAATTAATGGTATAGCCTGTGGAGTAGTTAGGCTTGATAATTGTGAACTCCTCCCATCCTGGTCATTACACTAGAGAAGAGAAGATTGAGGGGTGACCTGATAGAGCTCTGTAAGATTATTGAAGCATTCAATTGGGTGGATGTAGAGGTGTGGGCAAGTTCAGAACTAGGGACCATCAATATAAGACAGTCACGAATAAATCCAGTAGGGAACTCAGGAGAAACTTCTTTATCCAGAGAATGGTTACAATATGGAACTTGTTACCCACAGGGAATGGTTGAAGTGAATAATGTAGA
The DNA here is from genome assembly GCF_017639515.1 of Carcharodon carcharias. Classification (NCBI taxonomy): domain Eukaryota; kingdom Metazoa; phylum Chordata; class Chondrichthyes; order Lamniformes; family Lamnidae; genus Carcharodon; species Carcharodon carcharias. Next base: position 149,541,621 of record NC_054474.1, on the reverse strand, counting down.
TGCATTTAAGGGGAAGATGGATAAAGAGATGAGGGAGAAAAGATATGGTGATAGGGTGAGGCGATGGAGGAGGAGGCTTGTGTGGAGCATGAACACGAGTATAGACCTGCTGGGCCGAATGGCCTGTTTCTGTGCTGTAGATGCTGCCTGAAAGGGCGGTGGAAGTAAATTCAACAGTAACTTTCAAAAAAGACTTGGATAACTATTTGAAAGGGAAAATTTTGAAGGGCTATGGGGAAAGAGCAGGAGAGTGGGACTAATTGGATAGCTCTTTCAAAGCCAGGAGTCTCATTGACTCATCACCCGCTGTGCTCACTGACCTACATGGCTCCCAGATAAGCAATGCCACACTTTTAAAATTCTCATCCTTGATTTCAAATCCCTCCATGGCCTCGCCCCTCTCTATCTCTAATCTCCTCCATCCCCATAACCCTTTGAAATCTCTGCGCTCCTCCAATTCTGGCTTCTTGCTCATCCCCCGATTTCCATCGCTCCACCATTGGCAGCTGTGTCTTCAGCTGTCTGGGCCCTGAGCTCTGGAATTTCCCTCCCTAAACTTCTCTACTACCCAACTCTTTCTCCTCCTCTAAGGTACTCCTTAAAACCTCCCTCTTTGACCAAGCTTTGGGTCACCTGCCCTAATGTTCCCTTATTTGTTCTGGTGTCAAATTTTATTTTTTAACACTCCTGTGGCATTGCTTACTGGGAGGTATGTAGGTCAGTGATCACAGAGGGTGATGAGTCAATGAGACTCCTGGCTTTGAAAAAGCTATCCAACTAGTCCTACTCTTTCCCCATAGCCCTTCAAAACTTTCCCTTTCAAATAGTTATCCAATTCTTTTTTGGAAGTTACTGTTGAATCTACTTCCACTGCCCTTTCAGGCAGCATCTGCAGCACAGCTGGGCTGGGGAGGCGGTGGTGTAGTGGTACTGTTACTGGACTAGTATTCCAGAGACCCAGAGTGTTGCTCTGGGGACCTGGGTTTGAGTCCCACCGGGGCAGATGGTAGAACTGGAATTCAATAAAAATCTGGAATTAAAAGTCTAACAATGACCACGAAACCATTGTCAATTGTTGTAAAATCCCACCTGGTTCACTAATGTCCTTTAGAGAAGGAAATCTGCCGTCCTTACCTGGTCTGCCTTACATGGGACTACAGGCCCACAACAATGTGGCTGTTGGCTCTTAAAAATGCCCTCTGAACAAGGGCAATTAGGGATGGGCAATACCTAGCCAGCGACGTCCACGTCAACAAAGAATATAAAAAGAAACAGGCCATTCAGCCCAGCAGGTCGACACTCGTGCTCATGCTCCACACAAGCCTCCTCCTCCACCACCTCACCCTATCACCATATCTTTTCTCCTTCATGTCTTTATCCTTCTTCCCCTTAACTGCATCTACATTATTCACTTCAATCATTCCCTGTGGGTAACAAATTCCACATTGTAACCATTATCTGGATAAAGATGTTTCTCCTGAATTCCCTATTGGATTTATTTGTGACTGTCTTGTATTGATGGCCCCTAGTTCTGATCTCACTGGCAAATGGTCTGCCTCATTTTCTACAACAGTGACCACACTCCAAAAAAGTACTTCACTGGTTGTAACATGCTTTGAGACATCCTGAGATGGTGGAAGTCGTTACCGAAATACAGGTTCTTTCTTTCTTAATACCCATGTTCTTGTAACCATTTTAAAAAGTCAGGCTTCCACCTCCTTCATTCTTTCAGGTGACAATGCTTTTCGGACGTGGCAGAGCAAGGGGTGTCAGGAGAGAGACTCTCAGATCTGTTTACCTGGGGAAAGTTTCAGGAGCACTGGGACTGGGGTTTCCCAGGTGATTACTGCCCTCTTGTGGTAATGTCAATGGCTGCTGGAATTCTATTCCTAGCTCAAACAGAACACACTGCTCAGAACCAAAGGTGCAAACAGCACAAGCAGAACTTTCAATCAAATTGGCTTCTGTGGATAATCTGCAGATTGTGGAAGGATTAGTAAATGAGCACCGAGATCTTTTGCAATGCGATTCTGGTCCTTGTGCCAGGGTTGTGCCCACTGGTGTTCGTGAGGCACGTGAGACCAGGGGTGATCTGTACCTCAACTTTCCTCCTCCTTCAGGTACCAGGCCCTAATGGGGCATTGGCGACCATGGACTTCCATTGGATTGCTCCATGATTATGCTTGACCAAGTACTGCAGTGGTTTGCTGTTGCCTTCTGCAGTACGGCTGACCAGGAAACTTTCCCACTCTTACCTCCTGCCATCAGGTGTATTGGAAGGATTTACAGGCTGATAAACAACCTGTTTAGCCACATTATGAATGCAGCCTCTGTAGCCAAGTGAGCGTTGGTCCTATAGAAAGTGAGTGTGGAGAATTGATAATGGAAAACAAGGAGATGGCAGATGAATTGAACAGATATTTTGCATCAGTTTTCACTATAGAGGATACAAATAACATCCCAGAAGCAGCTATAAACCAGGAAATGGAAGTGGGGAAGGAAGTTTCAAGGAACGGGACTTGAAACTGGAAATTCTAGCCCACAGGCAGGGACGCTACCCACTGCACCACAAGACCTCCCACCTCAACTCTATGTACCCTCTTTTACTCCACCTCCCCTGATGTTCTCACCCAACATAAATCTAAAAACTTCAATCTTGAAGATTTCAAATGAGCCCAGGATCCACAGGCTTTTGAGGGAGAGAGTTGGAGATGTTCACAGCTTTTTGTGTGAAAACTGCTTCCTTTTTTCATCTTAAAATGACCTAATTCTAATTTTGATACCTAACAACCTCAGGATGTGCCAAACCACTTTTTGAATTGTCATCACAATTGTAATGTGGGAAACACAGCAGCCAACGGCCCAACTCCCACAAACAACAATGAGATAATACATTCCGAGTAGAAAAAGTTCAAGGGACGGACACACCATCCGTGGTTAACTAGAAAGATTAAAGTTAGTATCAAACTTAAAGAAAAAGCATTTAATTGTGCAAAGATTGGTGGAAGGCCAGGAGATTGGGTAGAATATAAGGAACAGCAAAGAATAACTAAAAGACTAATGAGGGGGGGAAATTAGAGCACGAGGGAAAGCTAGCCAGAAATATAAAAACAGATAGTAAGAGTTTCTATAAATATTTTAAAAAGAGAGTTAAAAAGTGAGCGTTGGTCCTATAGAAAGTGAGTGTGGAGAATTGATAATGGAAAACAAGGAGATGGCAGATGAATTGAACAGATATTTTGCATCAGTTTTCACTATAGAGGATACAAATAACATCCCAGAAGCAGCTATAAACCAGGAAATGGAAGTGGGGAAGGAAGTCAGGAAAATTACAGTCACCAGAGAAGTGGTACTGAGTAAACTGTTGGAGCTGCGGGCTGACAAGAGCCCAGATCCTGATGGACTTCATCCTAGGGTCTTAAAAGAAGTGGCTAGTGAGGTAGTTGATGCGTTGGTTTTAATTTTACAAAACTGCCTAGATTTCGGGAAGGTCTCATCAGTCTGGAAGTTGGTAAATGTAACTCCATTATTCAAAAAGGGAGGGAGACAGAAAGCGGATAACTACAGGCCAGTTACCTTAACATCTGTCATAAGGAAAATGTTAGAAGCTATTATTGTTATAGCAGGGGACTTGGATAAGCTCAAGGTCAGCAGGCAGAGTCAACGTGGTTTTGTGAAAGGGAAATCGTGTTTAACCAACTTATTGGAGTTCTTTGAGGAAGTAACATGTGCTGTGAATAAAGGGGAACTGGTGGATGTACTGTATTTAGATTTCCAGAAGGCATTTGATCATCAATGGTTATTATAGAAATTAAAAGCTCATGGCATAGGGGGTAACATATTAACATGGAAAGAAGATTGGCTAGCTAACAGGAAGCAGAGAGTAGGTATAAATGGGTCTTTTCAGGTTGGCAAGATGTAATGAGTGACGTGCTGCAGGGATCAGTGCTGGGACCTCAACTGTTTACAATTTATATAAATGACTTGGATGAAGGGATTGAAGGGATGGTTGCCAAATTTGCTAATGACACAAAGATAGATAGGAAAGTAAATTGTGAAGAGGGCATAAGGAGGTTACAAAAAGATATAGATAGGTTAAGTGAGTGGGCAAAGATCTGGCAAATGGAGTATAATGTGGGAAAATGTGAAATTGTCCATTTGTCAGAGAGAAGCATATCATCTAAATGGGGAGAGATTGCAGAGCTGAAACGCAGAGATCTAGGTGTCCGAGCGAGTCACAAAAGGCTAGTATGCAAGTACAGAAAGTAATTAGGAAAACTAATTGAATGTTGTCATTTATTGCAAGGGGAATTAAATACAAAAGTAGGGAGGTTATGCTTCAATTAGTTGTACGGGCAATAGTGAGACCACATTTGGAGTACTGTGTAAAGTATTGGTCACCTTATTTAAGGAAGGGTGTAAATGCATTACAAGCAGTTCAGAGAAAGTTTACCAGAATAATACCTGGAATGGATGGGTTGTCTTAAGAGGAATGGTTGGACTTACTAGGCTTGTATCTGCTGGAGTTTAGAAGAGTAAGAAGCAACTTGATTGAAACATATAAGATCCTGAGGGTTCTTGACAGAGTGGATGTGGAGAGGAGGTTTCCTCTTGTGGGAGAATCTAGAACTAGGGGGTCACTGTTTAAAAATAAGGGGTCACCCATTTAAAACAGAGATGAGGTGAAATTTTTTCACTCAGAGGGTCGTGAGTCTTTGAATATTTTTAGGGCAGAGGGTGGATAGATTCTTGGTAAGCAAGGGAGTGAAAAGTTATTGGGGGTAGGTGGGATGCAGATTTCAGGTTATCAGATCAGCCATGATCTTATTAAATGGTGGAGCGGGCTCGAGGGGCTGAATGGCCTACTCCTGCTCCTTGTTCGCATGTTTGTATAACAACAAACATTTGGGGACTTTCAGGAGACTGTGACTGATTCAGAAATGTGTGAAGTGATGTATTTTGGAAAAAAGATTGAGGAGAGGCAACATAAACAAAATGGTGTAACTTTAAAGGGGACACAAGAACAGGGAGAATGGAGGGCTAGCCAGCTGAAGGCATGGCCACCAATGGTGGAAGAAGGAAATCAGAGATGTGCCAAGACACCAGAACTGAAGGGGAGAGGGGAGGTGTTTTTTTAAACTCATCAAGTTATGATGTTCTGGAATGTGTTGCCTGGAAGGACATGGGAGCAGATTTAGGAGTAACTTTCAAAAGAGAATTTGAAAATATTAGAAGGGGGGAGTTTTGCAATGTTATGGGGAAAGAGCAGGGAGCTTGGGACTAATTGGATAGATCTTTCAAAGAGCCAGTATTGACATGATGGGCTGAATGGTCACCTTCTGATCTGTAAGATTCTATGATTTCCCACCTATATTTTATGACAGCAACCTCTCATAATTGTACTGATTGGACCAGACTTGTGGAGTGCTATCACAGAGCAAATTGATTGGGCCAGGCCTGTGCCATGATACTGCAGAGCAAACTTCATTGAACCAGACCTGTGGAGTGATACTGCACAACAAACTGCCCCATCACTTTATGGGCCAAGTGCTGGAAAATGGGATTAGAATAGATAGGTACTGGATGGCTGGCACAGACACGTTGGGCCGAAGGGCCTGTTTCTGTGCTGTATAACTCGATGACTAATCACTCAAACCCTCCAAAGGAGTTGGAGCAGCTTTTAAAAATCAGTCTCACGATGTGGGCACTGTGAACAAGGGCAGCATTTGCTGCCTATCCCTAGTTACTCCTGAGGAATTGGTGGTGGGCCACTTTCTTGAACCGCTGCAGGATCGTGTGGTCAAGGTACTCCTACAGTGCTATTAGATAAGGAATTCCAGGATTTTGACCCAGTGATAATGAAGAAATAGTGACGTATGTCCAAATTAGGATGGTGTGTGTGTGTGTGTGTGTGTGCATGTGTGTATGAAATGGAGAGAAACGCGGAGGTGATGAGACTGGTTAAAAAAAAAAAATCGCATTCCCAATGATTGCTGAATCAGCTCAGTGGGGGAATTTATAAAATTGCAGTTGCTCATTAGCCAAGTGCTAGGGGCACATTTTGCTGAGGTGGGCCATGTCAGACTGAGTTAACTCAGGGCCATGATCATCATGTGGTTGTTACACAGCTGTTTTCAACTAGAATACCACTCGCCCTTACATTCCCGCACCCCCCCAACCCCCATTCTATCTTTACATTCTGCAACACGAGCAGCTGGTTTGAATCACTTCACATCTGCAAAAAATGATTTTTAGCCACTTTCTCAACAGTCTGGACGCCATAAAAGAGCTCAAGAGGGGAGAACCAGATGAGACCAGAGCAACAATACAATTTTAAATTGCAGCACGCTCTGAGCAAAATAATCCAATACTCGCTAGCTGTTGTGGATTTTAATTCTGGCGCCGAGGGGCAGTACCTTCATCCTCAAAACTGCTTCATGGTGCAGGAACCCCCAGTGAGAGGATTGTCCAGATCAACCTCCCAACCTTCAAACAGCCCAGTTAAAAGCAGCAGGAAAATGAGAAACAGAACCAAAGGATTTTTTATTTTTTGCTCTTTCCTTGGGTTTCATAAAGTAAAGCAATTGAGCCTGCCCGCCTATTCCAGAAGGCCCCAAATCCATGGGTAATGCAGTTTCAAGCAGCTTGCATTCATATAGCGCCTTTAATGTAGTATATCATCCCAAGGTGCTTCACAGGAGAATTATCAAACAAAATTTGACACTGAGTCACATAAGGAGATATTAGGTCAGAGCATCTTAAAAAGCAGAAAAGATATAGGTAGAGAACAAGGTTTAGGGAGGGAATTCCGGAGCTCAGGGTCCAGACAGCTAAAGACGTGGTCACCAATAGTGGAGTAATTAAAATTAGGGATCCTCAAGAGGCCAATGCTGGAGGAGAGCAGGAAGTTTGGAGAGTTGTGGGGCTGGAGAAAGGGAGAAGGCGAGGCCATACAGGGTTTTGATGACCAGGCTCAGAATTTTTTAAAAAAATAAAGCATTGCCAAACCAGGAGCCAATTTAGACTTAGACCCTTATTCCACTTGCCAAGGTTACTTTGACAGTACCCTCCCCTCCCCTGGTCAGTCTGGCAGACAGGAGCAGCAACATTATTGGAACACCATCAACCACAAGTCAGGCACCGACCTGGTGGACGTCCATTGACATCCCTTCATCATTGGGTCAGTATCCTAGAATTGCCCACCTAACATCATGATAGAAGCACCTCTAACCACATGAATTCCATTGGAGAAGGCTCACCACCACCTTCCCCAGGGAACCTCATGATGGATAATGCAGCAAAACCCACATCCCAAGAATGACAAAAAAAAATCCATGAATAGTGGAAGAGGCCATTCAGCCCCTTGAGCCTGCTCCACTATTCAATTGGATCATGGCTGATCTGCACCTCAACTCCATGTTCCCACCTTAACTCCATATCCCTACCCAACAAAAGTATCTCCATCTCAGTCTTGAGCATCTCAGTTGACGCAACCCCCCCACCCCCCGCCCGGCATTCACAATCTTTTGGGAAGTTCCAGATTTTCACTATCCTTGTGTTGAGCAGATTCCTGATTTCATTCTGAAATGACCCAACTCTAATTTTAAAGGTTCTGCCCGCTTGTTCAGGACTCACCTCACCAGTGGTCACCCCTCAGCTTAAGGAAGCGCAAGCAGAGAGGGAACGGGTGACCGCCAGACAGATGGGTCCAGGAAGGTATTGAGAGAGTCCCCTGAGTGCATCTTGCTCGCAAACTGTTTTTTGGCCTTGGAAAATGCTGAGTGTGATGGTTCCTCTGTGGAGGCCAACTAAAGCCAAGGCCATTGCACTGTGGGTGGTCCAGCTCCTCAGGACAGGAGGAAGAAGTGTGGAAGGGCAATAGTGGTAGGGGATTCGTTAGTGAGGGGAGGAGACAGGCACTTCTGCGGCCGTAGGCATGACTCCAGGATGATATGTTGCCTCCCAGATGCTAGGGTCAAGGATGTCATGGAACGGCTGCAAAGCACTCTGAAGGGGGAGGGTGAACAGCCAGAGGTTGTGGTCTATGCTGGGACCAATGAAATAGGAAGAAAGAAAAACGAGGTCCTGCAAGCAGACTTCAGGGAGTTAGGTAGGAAATTGAAAAGCAGGGCTTCAAAGGCAGTAATCTCTGGATTACTGCCGGTGCCACGCAGTAGTGAGTATAGGAACAGAAGGATAGAGCAGATGGATGCGTAGCTGGAATAATGGTGCAGGAGGGAGGGCTTTAGATTTCTGGGGAATTGGGATCGTTTCTGGGGGAGGTGGAACCTGTACAAGTTGGACGGGTTACATCTAAAAAGGAACGGGACCAACATCCACGCGGGGAGGTTTGCTAATGCTGCTGGGGCGGATTTAAACTAAATTGGCAGGGAGATGGGATGCTGAAAAGTAGTTCAGAGGAGAGAGAAGTGGACATGGAATTAGAAGTTAAAACACTATTAAGTCTGGAAGGCAGAGGAGACATAGGCTAGATAAGAAAGTAGTAAGTTTAGTAAGGCTAAATTGAATATATTTTAATGCAAGGAGCTTGAGGAATTAAACAGATCAGCTGAGGGCACAGATAGGCATGTGGGAGTATGATATCATAGCTATGACTGAGATTTGGCTAAAAGGGCAGCTCAACATTCCTGGTTATAGGGTATTCAGCTGAGATGGGGGGTGGGGTGGGGGGAGAGTTGCAATATTGATCAAGGAATCAATTATAGCAGTGAGGAGGGATAATATCCTGGAAGGATCATCAAATGAGGCCATGGGTAGAAGTTAGAAACACAAAAGGATGTGTACTATAGTCCCCAAACAGTCAGGGAGAGATAGAGGATCAAATATGTAATTACATTTCAGAGAAGTGTAAGAATAGGGCAGTAATAGTAGGGGATTTTAACTATCCAAATATTAACTGGGATAGTTTTAGTGTTCAAGGTAGGGAGGGAGCAAAGTTGCATCCAGGAGAACTCTGAGCCTGTATGTAAAAAAGCCCAACAAGGGAGGGGGCAGTTCTGGACCTAATATTTGGAAATGAGCCCAGGCAGGTGGAAGGTGTATCAGCAGGGGAGCATTTTGGAGATAATGACCATAACTCAGTTAGATTTAGGATAGTTATGGAAAAGGATAAGTTTGGGCCAGGAATAAACGCTCTAAACTGGGGAAAGGCTAATTTTACTAAGATGAGATACCGTTTGGCCCAAGTGGACTGGAAGCAGCTATTTGCAGATAAAACTGTGTCAGAGCAGTGGGAAACACTTATGGAGGAAATAGCAAGAGTACAGGGCAAATATGTTCTTGTAAAGACAGAGGGGAGGACTAAGTCTGGAGAACCCTGGATGTCAAGGGACATAAAGGTTAGGATTAAGAAAAAAAGAGAAGCTTACGGCAGAAACCGAGGGCTCAATGCAGCAGAGTCCTTAGAGTATAAAAAGTGCAGGGGGGACTTAAAACAGAAATTAGGAAAGCTAAAAGAGTGCATGAGAAAACATTGGTGGGTAGAATAAAGCAAAACCCAAAAGTGTTTTTTAAATATATAATGAGCAAGACAATAACTAGGGAAGTAGGGCCAATTAGAGGCCATAGAGGTAACGTGCGTGTGGACTCGGAAGACACGGCTACAGTCCTCAATGAATACTTTGCGTCGGTCTTCACAATGGAAAAGGACGATGCAGGTATAGAAATCAGGGAGGACTGTGAAATATTAGAAAAAATGAGAGAGAGAGGAGGTATGAACCGGTTTAGCGGTCTTAAAAGTGGGTAAATCCGCAGGCCCAGATGAAACATATCCCAGGCTGTTGAGGGAAACAAGGGAAGAGATATCAGGGGCCCTGGCAGTAATTTTCAAATCTTCTCTGGCCACAGGTGAGGCTCCAGAAGACTAACGTTGTCCCATTATTAAAAAAGGGAGGAAGGAATAGACTGGAAATTACAGGCCAGTCAGTCTAACCTCAATGGTGGGGAAGCTACTAGAAAGAATTCTGAGGGACAGAATATATCTGCACATGGAGAGAGGCAGATTAATCAGGGATAGTCAGCATGGATTTGTTAAGGGGAGGTCATGTTTGACAAATTTGATCAAATTTTATGAGGTGGTAATGAGGAGTGTTGATGAAAGTAATGCATTTGATATGGTCTACATGGACTTTCGCAAAGGGCTCAGTGTTGGTGTACAAGCCACCACAGCAGATGGCAGTGAGCTATTTGGCCAATTGCTATTGCCAATTCCAACCCCATCTTCCCCCAACACCCACCACTACTCTTTGCCAGCTGGAGTCTCTTGGAGAGCTGACTCTGTGGGGCCTGGCTGACTTCGTCCAGTGGCACTGAAGTCTACGCAATGCTGGTCTTTATGCCTGATGAGACAGCAGAGTTCCAGTTATGCTCAGAACTAGAACCGGTCAGGCTGCACTTACTCAGAGGATGACATAGGGGGTAGCATTTAGGAACATTGGAAATAGGAGCTGGAGTAGGCCATTCAAGCCTGCTCCACCCTTCTAACAGATCATGGCTGATCATCTAGCTCTCACGCCATTTTCCCCATATCCCTTGATGCCATTTGAAATCTATCAATTTCCATCTTGAACGTGCTCAATGATTGAATGTCCACAGCCCTTTGGGGTAAAGAATTCCAAAGGTTCACCACCCTCAGTCTTAAACGGCCTGCCCCTTTTCTGCGGCTGTTCTGGTTCTAGACTCACCAGCCAGGGGAAACATCCAATCCACATCTACCCTGTCACACCGTGTAAGAATTTTGTAAGTTTCAATGAGATCGCCTCTCATTCTTCTAAACTCTAGAGAATACAGGCCTAGTCTCCTCAATTTCTCCTCATAACACAATCCCAGGGATTAGTCCGGTGATCCTCCATTGCACTCGCTCTAGAGCAAGTATATCCTTCCCAAGATAAGGAGATCAAAACTGTACACACTACTCCAGGTGCGGTCTCACCAAGGCTCTATACAATTGCAGCAAGACATCTTTATTCCTGCACTCAAATTCCCTTGCAATGAAGGCCAATGTACCATTTACCTTCCTAATTGTTTGCTCCACCTGCATGCTAGCTTTTAGTGACTCATGGACAAGGAAACCCAGGTCCCTTTGGATGCCAACACTTCCCAAACTCTCACCATTTAAGAAATACTCTGCCATTCTGCTTTTTCTACCAAAGTGAATAACTTCAGACTTATTCACATTATATTCCATCTGCCATGTTCTTGCCCATTTATTTAGCCTGTCTAAATCCTCTTGAAGCCTCCTTGCATCCTCCTCACAACTCACATTCCCACCTAGTTGCATATCATCAGGAAATTTGTAAATATTACATTTGGTCCTCACATCCAAATATTTATACGGATTATGAACAGTTGTGACCCAAGCACTAATCCTTGCAGTACCCCACAGCCAGCCATCCTAAAAACTAACCTTTTAATCATAATCTCGGTTTTCTGTTAACCAATTCTCAATCCATACCAGTGTATTATCCCCCAACCCATGTGCTCAAATTTTGTTTAAGAACCTCCTGTGTGGGACCTTATCAAGAGCCTTCTGAAAATCCAAACATCCAGTAGCTCTCCTTTAACTGTGCTACTAGTAATATCCTCAAAAAATTCTAACAAGATTGTCAAACATGATTTCCCTTTCATAAGCCCATGTTGACTCTGCCCAATCATAACATTTTCCAAGTATCCAGTTATCATATCCTTTATAATAGATTCCTCTCTCCCTCATTTCTTAATAAGTGAGGTTACATTGGCAACTTTCCAGTCTGCCGGACCTTGCCAGAATCTACAGAATTTTGAAAGATAACCACCCATGCATCCACTCTCTCTCCACCTCCTTCAACATGCTGGGATGCAGATCATCTGGTACTGGGGACTTACCAACCTTTAATCCAATTAATTTTGAGTACTCTTTATTAATATTAATTTCTTTCAGTTCATTTTCACTACTCCCTTGGTTCTCTAGTATTTCTGGGAGAATTTCTGTATCTTTCTCCGTGAAGACAGACACAAGGCAATTGTTTAGTCTCTCTGCCATTTCCTTATTCTTCATTATAAATTCTCCTGTCTCCACCCGTAATGGACATTTGTCTTAGCTAATCTTTTCCTTTTCACATACCTAAAGAAGCTTTTACAGTCTGCCTTCATGTTTCTCGCTAGCTTGCATTCATATTCTCTTTTCTCTTTCTTAATCAGCTTCTTCGTCCTCCTTTGCTGGATTCTAAATTTCTCCCAATCCTTGGGTTTACCACTTTTTCTGGCATCCTTATAAACCACTTTCTTTGATCTAATGCAATTTTTAACTTCTGTTGTCAGCCACATTTCTGAACATAGCAAGTCAATGGGAGATCAGGTTAGTTTACATGCACCTAAACAATTCACCAACAGTTTCATACAATTTAATTCGTTCTCAGGATGTGTCTCACTGGCAAGGCTGACATCAACTGCCCACAGCTAGTTGCCCTGAGGTGGTGGTGATGAGTCATCTTCTTCAACAGCAACTGTGTCCTGAATGTGCTCCTACTTTCCTGATAGGTAGGGAGCTCCAGGATCTTAAAACTGCATTAATCTATTTATGGGGATTTCAGTGAGGTGATAATCCTCCCTAATCAGATAATGAATTCCTTTAGAAATCTTCACACCGATTACCCATTAAATCTGCATACCTGAGGTATTGAATAGAGATGTTCTATCAATGTTAGTCAGGGGATAAATATTCACCAGGACACCTGTGCCTCGTCAAAATAGCAGCCGTGGGATCTTTACACACAGAAGGAATATGGGGCATCAGTTTAATGTCTCATCTGAAAGACAGTGACTCCAAAAGTGCGGCGTGGCACTCCCTCGGCACTGCCCCTCCGGTGGCGTGGCGCTCCCTCAGTACTGGCACTGAGAGTCTCAGTTTAGATTTTGTGCTCAAGCGACTCAGGTGAGAGAAGCACCTTATGTAAAATATCTGGAGGAGCCAGTGAGGAGCTTTATAAATTCAAACATGGTGATTGTGCACTGAAGAGCAGAAGAACCATCCACGGACAAGCAACTCTAGAAACTTTTCATATTACCTGCAGATGATCCATGCAGCAATGGAGAGACTTGTTGGAGAGAATTTCTGCTGTGCTGTCACTAGATGGCTGCTGCCTACAGCAGCAATACTTTCAAATGACAAAATACACACATTTCACACAAAAATAATCCATTTATTTAATAAATTATGATATCTGATAAATTGCATTGTTTAAAAATTGAACCAAATTTCTTGGGCCTCAATGTGTTGTGGGATCTGAATGCATTTCCTAAGAACTTAAACTCCACACAATCTGGTAGCAGCAGTTGCTGCAGACTGGGAGCGCAAGAGAGAGAAATGGGGGGAGAGACAGAGAGAGAGAGAAAGAGAGAGGAGGCAGACATTGGAGGCTCCAGTGGGGAGAATTCCTCAAAATGGAAGGACTTGCAGTTTGAGATTTGTACCTGTCCAATATTAGCAAGGGAAGGCCGCCTCTAAGTAATGGCCCAAAGTGCTTGAAATACAATGAAATGCTTTGAAGTGTAGGCAAAATGGGGAAGCCATGTTGTGCAGAGCAAGATTCCTCAAAGGTTAACGTGATGAATGGACAGATGATGCTTACTGGTAGTGCTGTTTGAGGGAGTAACGTTGGCCACATTGGGCCTCAGTTTAAAAGGCAACACCTCCAAGGGTGCAGCATTCCCCCATTGCTGTGGTAAACTCGCAGCCCAGATTAGAAGCTTCAGTCCAGAGTGGGACTTGCTGCTCTCCAGTTCATAGCTTTTGGTGAATGGAAAAATCAGTTGATTTTGCATGACAAACACAAACTGTTTAAAATATCCCCGCTTTCCATTTCTTCCCTGGAAACTCTGCTCTGAAGAAATACAGTGGATCATTAGGTGTAGCTAGTCAAAGTACAGACAAAGATATTAATTTGCTGACACTGCTTCTCAGCATCCTGTTAATCAATGCTTTCCTTGATCATTGGATTCATCCACTTGGTGGAAAGAAGGTTCCAGGTCATTGTCGGAGCTACCATTCAGGAATAAAGTTCAATGCAGTTCTGCTCCCGCTGTGCTGTGCTTCAGGTTTGTTTTATATTACACCTAGTGCCCTGGAGCTGTGTGCCATTCTTTTCCCTTTATCTCTCTCGCTCTCCCTTTACGACACCCCCACCTCGCACACAGGGTCAGTTAGCTTCACCTCAGGGCCAGACTGTACACCTGATAAATCTCATCGGGGAAGTTATCCTGCTTCTCCTCCGCCAACACGTGGAGTCCCGCCAGCCGCACGATGGCACGCAGGGAGGCCAGGTCCCGGCAGACACTGCTGTCCACCTCATCCTCAATCACCCCCTCCTGGCTCACATTGTCTTTCATGCAGATGATTCCATTCGGCCGAAGACCTTTTTGGCATCTTTTGAGGAACTGGGTGAGATGGGCGTCTGTCAGGTGCCCTGAAACAATCCCAAGAGAGGCTCAGTGACTCCTTAATGGAAACTACAGCAGATTGTCAAAACTGTGGCACATAATTCATGCCTTGGCCTACATTCATAGAATTACAAAAATTACAACACAGAAGGTGGTCATTCTGCTCTTGCACCGGTTGGTTCTTTGAAAGAGCTTTTTAATTAGTTCCACTCCCACTTATTCTTTTCCTACAGCATGGCAAACTTTTCTTTTTCAAGTGTTTATCCAATTCCCTTTCGAAAGTTCCTACTGAATCTGCTTCCACCATCCTTTCAGGTAGCACGTTCCATATCACAACAACTTGCTGCGTTAAAAAAAAATTCTCCTCACTGCATCAAAAAAAAATCTCATCTCCCCCTCTGGCTCTTTTGTCAATTCTCTTCAATCTGGTTACCAACCCTCCTGCCATTGGAAAGAGTTTCTCCTTATTTACTCTATTAAAACCCTTCATACCTTCTATTAAATCTCCCCTTTAACCTTCTCTGCTCCAAGGAGAACAATCCTAGCTTCCAATCTCTCCAAATAACCAAAGTCACTCATCCCTGATACCATCTACTAAATCTCCTCTGCCCCTTCTCCTTGGCCTTGACATCCTTTCTAAAGTGTGGTGCCCAGAATCAGACATCATGCTCCAGCTGAGATCTAACCAGTGATTTATAAAGATTTATTTTAACCTCTCCTGCTTTGTATTCTATGTCTCTATTTATAAATCATGCTAATTGCCTATTTTAACTGACAGCAGAGCAATAGGAAAAGGTCTTTCTAAGTGAGCAATCCAAGCTGAAAATTGTGCCCAGCTCTGTTGATAAGTTCACTGATAATTTCACTCTCCATTGTGCTAGAGAGTCATTCAAAACAATAGTGCCCCAAATGGTGAGCTCAGCCTTGTGATAGGGGTGGGTGGTGGATGGTAAGAACAATCTGGGCATATAACTGTCCTCAGGATTACTGGGCTGGCAGGATGGCAATTCAAGTTCAAGCTGCTTCTCACTATCCCTGCAGGAAACCGCACCAAAATAGGCACCGGTTGGTGTTAGCCTGCAATGCTACTCAATAAAACGTCAATCTAGCGTCATGTTGTGCTCAGGGGGGTGGGGGTGCTGCTGCTAGTATCCCAACACCTGGTATTGGGGTGGGCGACGGAGCTGCTGGTATCCAGCATGACAGCATGATTCAGCATCCAAGGATAGGAGTGAATTTCAGAGGGTAGAAGGTCCCCCGATGGTTAACTGTTGTTCAATTTTGGAGGTGTCACCGCTGATTGATGCCCTGTGTGGAATAGAGCTGTCACAGCAACACCGATTGGTCGGGTAGCACCGCTTGATGCACTGGTAAAGCAGAGGCTCATTACAGACTGGCTGCTTTCTCATCTGTCAGACATGCAGTAACTCTGCTTAGAGATCATTTAATTTCAGAGAGTAAATATCATTTGATTCTGGCCTCAGTTGTACAAGGTAAATATGCACAACCCAGAGCAGCTCCATTTTCAGTCTGCTTTCAGTGCATAGCCCAGAGCGGTTGGATTCCCAGTGTGCATTGCTCTCAGCTGGAATAATGGGAAGGAGGTTGGAATTGGCCTCAGGACCAATGGGAATTGGGGACAATCAGATGGTGTCCCCATTCCTGATCTCTAACCAATGACCTGCCGCTAGACTGACGTGTGGGAGCACAAACATTAGCATGACCAGTTGGGCTGAATGGCTGTCTCTGTGCTGTACACTTGATGTAATTCTTTAACTGGATGAGTGAATACTAACTGAGAATAGGACCGGGCCTGTCTATTTAAAGTGATAGGCAGAACCGAAGGCATTATGGGAAAAATGTTTTTATGCAACAAGTGGTTAGAATCTGGAACGCACTGTCTGATAGGGTGGTCAACCGTGTCTTGCTACAGGGAATTAGATGAGCATCTGAAAGGAAATAAATATGCAGATCCATTGGAAAGGGCAGAGACTGGAACTAGCTAAACTGCACTTGCAGGGAGCTGGCATGGACCCAATGGGCAGAATGGCCTTCTTCTGTGCATAACCATTCCATGATCTTCTCAAAGTCAACTAACTCGTTAGTACAGTTCTCACCATTAATACAGGGCACTATACATGGATGACTGGTACAACAGGGTAACATTAACTGTACTTTAATATACACTGTAGGTCATTATTAAAAATCATCACCTTTGCTACTGCAAATTGTAACCCCACGCCAGTTATGGGGGATGAAAGTACTAAAGCTAATGTAATTGGATCTTAAAGTGCTGCTATTTTCTTGAGCAGTCGTGCTTCAAGTGCTCCTTAAGGAGGGATGAGCTGGTGAGTAAACACAGCTGTTTCTGCATGAATAACACAGAGCACTAAGACATAATGACTGAATTTTGAAATTGTCACTGAAGTTAATGGTTAATGGCTTTAAATGCGGTGCTGATGTAAGCTATGGCCTGTTTTAAATGTGGGTGTTTCGGATGGTGGGGTTTGTACAGTGTTAGGCTCGCACAATGAACACTGAGTGACTTAAGATATCAGTGCCTGTGAGATGTACCTTAGCAAGAGCAAGAGTCTCAGGTTGGGGAAGAGATAGAATTTCTACAGAGTACATTAAAAATCTTACACCTGTGCTTGCTACTTGCTCTGAATTCCTATGCCCAGATTTACAATGCAAACCATCTCTGTAAACTTGTAACGCAGTCACCCTTCAGTTTTACAGTTGCACTATCTGTCCTGCAGAGAAATTTCCCTGCTGCAACCAGCTGTTTCTCTCCTCAAACTGCCTTAATGCTTTGCTATTTAAACATCAAGGCGAAAAGCATTATATGAAAAT
The DNA here is from genome assembly GCF_017639515.1 of Carcharodon carcharias. Lineage (NCBI taxonomy): Eukaryota > Metazoa > Chordata > Chondrichthyes > Lamniformes > Lamnidae > Carcharodon > Carcharodon carcharias. The sequence goes on along the minus strand of NC_054474.1, from coordinate 149,524,332 downwards.
AAAGACAGAAAGAGGAACTTTTAAATGGGCACCGAATTATATCTGTTACCAATTATCTCCAACCTTCTAACCCGGATTTCACCTGAGGGCTACACTTGGCCTTGAGTTCCTCCGCAGACAACTTGATTTCTTGAAATCAGTGAAATATTATATAATCTTATGCTTGCATGTACTTCCTGTCAATTTGTTCCATTAAAAATGCGGACATGCATTATAAATTCTGATTCTGCATTTATAATGGAAATTTCCCATGTAAGCATGTCACACTTTTATTACACGCTTCCACGAGTGCAGGAGTTGCAGTGCAACCACTGGTGGGAGGGTGTAATACAGAGTGGTACATTTACATGGACAATTACTATTATAAATATGGATGCACAAATGAAAGAATATAATGCAGTCTTTGTTTTAAAATGAAGACTGCATTATATCCTCACACTCCAGCCCCTGATTCCCTACCCTCTGACCCTGCTCCAACTTAAGCCTGCACTGGGTTTCAATATTTATGTGCAGGGCCACAGGAGATTGACTAACATTAGTGCCTTACCTATCACCCACTGGATCCAGATAACATCATATCGCTGGGGCTGTGGGATGAAGTCCTGCAGACCGCAGCAGTAGTAGTTGCCCACACGATTGCCTTCCTCCCCCAGGTGGGCCTTAGCCTTGGCTAAGAAGCCCTCCGTCACATCCACCATGTCGACAACTTTAAACAGAGGCAGCAGCAGTCGTTTGGTGATCCTGCCAATCCCAGCACCGCAGTCCAGTGCGCAGCCCACCCCTGCTTTCCCGGAGCCTTCCTGTTGAGAACAAAAGGTGACACAAAAGTGTCGCAGGAAAGCACAGACACTCTCCAGCGCTATGGTAAAATTAGGTTTCTATTGGTTACTGGGGGAGTACCAAAGTTCAGTCACTTCCCAATAACAGGAGACCACGGCCCTAGAACTAGGTGATAATCCCCTTTACAGCTGGATTAATTAAACTGCTCCTGGTTATCACACTTAAACACGTCAAGAATTAGTTTTTAATGGAATGGGATGGAGAAAAGAAAAAATTCTGTTCTATTTGTTGTAAATATCTAGTCCATAATCCATGTTTCAAAATATAATTTTCAGTTTTAGGAATCAAAGTTTTAACTGAAGAAAATGGAGACATCTGGTTGAGAATCTGGTGAAAACAACTCTGATGTAAACGCAACTCAGACAAACCTAGGTTTATTACACTTAAAACATAGCCTATCAGGTCAGAGATATTAGTGGGGGAAAAAAATCTTAAACAATAAATGATCCACCACTAAGCTTGTAAAGGAGCTGGGGAGTCTGGAAAGTGGTCAATTACATCCATTAGAAATATAAATTATTCCTATGGGGTGCAGAATCAAAGAACTGTGCTGAAGATAAAATAATTTGTTTGCATTTCTGTTTGGATCATCCCCAAACATGCCACATTGCCATAGAGATAGTGATTCAGGGTGGAGCCTTGGGTAGAGGTTCTTTTATTTTAATTTATCTGTGTTTGCTGACAGAAGCAGGCAGTTCAGTTTGGGTTACCTGAGGGAAAAGCAGCAGGAAAGACTTGCTCTAGTTTACGGCTAGTGGAAGAAATCTGCAGTGGTGCTCACAGAGCCTTGTGGCAGAAAACAGTCAGCTTGAATAGTTAGCTTGGAAAGAATTGTACAGAAGCTGTGGAAGTAGATTGGGAAAGTGCAGTCTTTGTATGTCCAAGCCAGGATAAGAAGCTGAAGGGTCCCCAGTCGCAAGATCTTTAAAAACAAATTGAAGGGTCGCTTAGCCAAAAGTTAATGGGAGGATCCTCATAATATCTTACCTTGGAGTATAGCTGGAACACTGAAGAGAATTAAAGTGAATTCTGAAGGGCTGTGTCATACCTCTGGGTTAGTTCCAGGAAAAGTAAATGAACCTTCAAGATTTCATAAGAGAAGAACTCTTGGGGAAGGGGGAAGTAAAAAGTAGAACTGAGTTCATAGCATTACTCTTCATAATCTATGAGTTAATAGCACTTACTTTGTTTAATTCTGTTTGATATATAATAGTTTGTTTTTGTTTGGAAACATGAAATATTGTGTCGGTTCACTGTGGGGTGTTTGGATTTCTTCTTTAAACGTTAACGGTCCCTAAAAGAATCATAACTCATTAGAATTCTATTCTGAGAGAGAATTTGGATCGTTACCTGAAGAGGAAGAATTTGCAGGGCTTTGGAGTAAAGGTAGGGGAGCTGCCCCAGGTGAAATACTCTTGCAGAGAAAGGGAGCACAGGCAACAGGCCAAATGGCCTCCTTCTGTGCTATGACTTTATATGATTAGGTTGACCAATTGTACAGATTCAAAGAAGATTTTACATTTGTACTTACGAAGATGAATTTTAGTGGAAATTTGAAGTGTAACCTAACCACTGCAATTTCCCAACTGTGCCCAAAGTGGTTATGACCTAATGTGTCAGCCTGCCACCTGCCGCCTACCCCTTCACAGGCCCTGCTATTCTTCTACGGTGGGGGAGAGGGGGGGGCAAATTAAAGACACACCTGTCAGCCAATCATTCTGCTGGAACTGCACATGTTGAGTCATGAAAGCCAAAACCCTTTTTGGGGGCAGAGTTGAATAAAATGCTCAAAAGAACTAGCAATAAATAGGAATACAAATAATGAAAGAGGCTCACCCCAACAAATCTCTGTAGAAACCTCTTGGAGGAATTGATGTCAATGCTGGAGATGTGCCCGTACCCACCCAGCATGCCATCCACTGTCGGCGGGATATTCTTCCAGTATTTCTGGGCTTTGGAGTAGAACCCGTCTTCATCACCAATCAGCTCTGCAGTCATGGCACACAAACCCAGTCAGTTTGGGAGAATGGAGGTAGAATTAGAGGTCGGCTACATGGGGAGGGGAGAAACAAAAATTAAATCCCAGATGTACACAGTGTAACAATAGAAATTTATTTGTTAGAAGATTATCCACAGAGAAAGCTCAGTCAATAGCCCAGAGTTAGCAGAATTGCCTAGAATTTACAGCACAGAAACAGGTCATGCATTCCAACAGGTCTGCGTAGGTGTTAATCTTCCACATGAGCTTCCTCCCACTCTATCAGCAGTGACCAGATGACAACAAGCTTGAATTTTAAGAGCCTACAGACTGGAAGAAGAGGGGAAGTGAAGATTAATTTTGAAGACACTGGGTAGGAATGAATTGCACAGTCTTTAAGGTTCAGGAACGAATTGTTCCAGCCACACACCGGAAAATGAATTGAGAAGGATCTCAATCTGGGAAACTGGGAATTGGAACCAGCTTACTCTACAGATTGCAAATGAAAAACATCTTAGGTATAACAGCAGAATCACACTGTGTGGTCCAGAACAGTAAATAGCTATGCGAGAACATCTCTCAATGATACCACCATCAGTACTGTATCCCAGTGTTATAGAGTGATAGACCTGTCCCCACCAGTACTGTACCCCAGTGTTATACAGTGATAGACCTGTCCCCACCAGTACTGTATCCCAGTGTTATACAGTGATAGACCTGTCCCCACCAGTACTGTACCCCAGTATTATACAATGATAGACCTGTCCCCACCAGTATTGTACCCCAGTGTTATACAGTGATAGACCCGTCTCCACCAGTATTGTACCCCAGTGTTATACAGTGACAGACCCATCCCCTTCAGTACTGTACCCGTATTATAGTGATAGACCTGTCCCCACCAGTACTGTACCCGTGTTATACAGTGATAGACCTGCCCCCCCAGTACTGTATCCCAGTGATATACCTGACAGACCTGTCCCCACCAGTACTGTATCCCAGTGTTATACAGTGACAGACCTGTCCCCACCAGTACTGCACCTGTGTTATAGTGAAAGACACATCCCCACCAGTCCTGTACCCCAGTGTTATACAGTCACAGACCTGTCCCCACCAGTACTGCACCCGTGTTATACAGTGATAGACCCGTCCCCACCATTACTGTACCTCAGTGTTATACAGTGATAGACCTGTCCCCACCAGTACTGTATCCTAGTGTTATACATGACAGACCTGTCCCCACCAGTACTGTATCCCACTGTTATACAGTGACAGACCTGTCCCCACCAGTACTGCATCTGTGTTATAGTGATAGACCCATCCCCACCAGTCCTGTACCCCAGTGTTATACAGTCACGGACCTGTCCCCACCAGTACTGCACCCGTGTTATACAGTGATAGACCCGTCCCCACTGTACCCATGTTATACACTGACAGACCTGCTGTTATGACACAGCAGTTGGTAAAACTGAGTTATTTAAAAACCCCAGAGGGAACTTTAAACAACTGTCATAACCTATATTTTCAAGTGGTATGTTTGAGATACATCTCTAAATTCAGGAATCAGACCACCAGTTCTCGAGAGGTTTTTAATATCAAACTACATGAAACATTTATTAATTTATACAAGTATATACACATGGCAACAAATTACTACTTTCATAACTTTTAACAAATTCCCAAACTAATCTCCATTAAGGCAACAGCTACCCATAGACTTTAATCAGACACCAAGCAAAGCATTTCACTGTACAAATTCAAAATGAGGTTCCTTTCACTTTGGTTCCTTTGCAGACACAGTCATAGGCTTACAGGCTTTAATCTTACATTGCCTCTGCGCTGCACACACAAAACTGCTATCTGTTATAACTAGCACACCTTATTGAATGTAAATTCTCATTGTATCACCAGCCCCTTTGAACTCCACCTCTTCTAATAATAAAACCCCTTTCATAGTACCAATTTTATTAGTAATATAAACATTGCTAGGTCTCTGCTAGCTGGGTGCCAGATTTCACTCCCCTTCTTGAATGCTCTATTCAACAAAATGCAAACGCACTCTACCTCTCTTACATCTCAAAACTAGTATACATCAAAGCACCCAGGCTAGCTGGCTTTAATCCAATTAAGACACATCCACAGACTAAACCGCTAAAAAAAAATTCCAACATTGTATACATTAATAATTTCATGACACCTATCCCCATCAGGACTGTACTCCAGCGTTATACAGTGAAAGACCTGTCCCCACCTGTACTGTACTCCGGTGTTATACAGTGACAGATCTGTAACCACCAATCCTATACCTATTAGCGATAGATCTAACTGCATGTGATGCGAGAGCAGCGCAGCAAGCCAGTTACTGAATGCACCGGATTCAGGCTGATGAGGCAGCGTCAACCGGAGCCTCTTAAAGCTTTCAATCAACTGGCATGAATATCTAGTTGCTGTTCTTACTATGTTGGAGTGGCACTGTCACACTGCAGCTTGGAGTGTCAGCTTCAGCTCTGTCTGGTGAGGTCTAGAAAGCTGACAAGGCTATTAATTGCCAATTTTAATAAGACTATTTTAATTTTTGCAAAGAGGCAGAATAATTTTGCTCCAGTAAAGCATGGATCAGTTTCTTGCATTCTGTTGCTAGTATATCAAGTAGAGAAGCTGATCCCACTTCTCAGCTGCCACACAAGGGTGAGGAACAGGAGAGTTGTTCAGATACTGATTGAGCAGTGGATCAGTACTCCCTCTACTGCTCTGTCATTACTCTTGACCTCAGTCCACTGCAGAACATGGGAGCTACGAACTGCATGGGAGCGTGCTATGAAGCTTTGAGCATCAATCAAAAACCTGAAATCCAGCCTCTCGTTAATTTGCATGGATCTTAAACTGCAATTGTTAGAAATTGGCCACCAATGAGGCAACTGTGCCAAGAACGAGCTTGCACTTATACAGTGTGTTTCACATCCTTCGGATATTCCAAAGCGTTTTACAGCTAATAAATTATTTTGAAGTGTAATCACTGTTTGTAGCGTAGGAAACACAGCAGCCAATTTGTACACAGCAGGCTGATATTGACCAGGTAATCGGTTCTAGGTGCTGGCTGAAGGATAGATTTTGGCTCAGGACACAAGGAAGAAATCCTCTGCTCTTCTTCAAATAGTGCCATGGGATCTTTTACATCCACCTGAATGAGTAGACAGGGTCTCAGTTTACCATCTCGGCCAGCAGACACTCCAACTGTGCAGCACTCCCTCAGTACAGCACTGGAAGTGTCAGCCTAGATTATGCAACTGAAGTTTCTAGAATGGGACTTGAACCCACAATCCTCTGATTCGGAGGGGAAGTTTCCTGGTGCAGAGTTCAAACAGAATAGGGTAGCGAGATAAGAGTTAAACACAAGGGCAAACTGCCTGTGTTTTGTATAGGGTGTAGGATATCCCTGACCTTCAATCACGTTACCAGGGAGGGCAGACACAGATACAGTTCAATAAGGAAACTGTGAAACTAGACATTGCTGAAGGAAACATTCCTGAAGTGGTAACATTCCACATGGAATATACAGGAGCTTCCAGTTTGGAAGTACAGCAACAAAACCACATAGGGCCCTAAACGACAGAGAATTCTCGGTTTGACGTGGTGCGCCAGCCTTCGTCTTGTAAGACGATGGTTAGTGCTGTGTTGGTTGACTCTATTAAGCATCGCCTGGTGGGGCTCAGAAGCCCCACTCTTACATGGCAGTCTCTGCCCAATTACTGCAGAGGGAGACAATGGGCTAAGAAGATGCACAGTTCGCTGGCCTCTTTTCTCTGGGCCCTCTTCTCGGCCAGCTGAACTTTTCGTTTCTGCTCATCTCTTCCAAACTGTCAGCCTCCAGAGGTCATAGCCATCAGCGACCGGAAGAAAACATTTGCAGAAAATTTATTTCTGTCAAGGGCCAACCGGTCAGTTCCTCTGTCACAAATTGCTGTTGAAACAGAATCAATTATTTGAAAGGAGAACTGGAGAGCTGCTAACCGAGGAATACTAAAGGCTTCAAGGACCAAAGAGCAGTTCAGCAAGGAGGTTGCAGTGAAATGTCCATTTAGTGGTCTGATTCTGCTCTAGGCTTCAAAAATGAGAATGATAAGAGAGAAGGGAAATTTAAAATTAGATAAATCTGTACATTCTCAGGCTGTACTATATCCATCGCACAAACCGTAATGAAGTGACCCCAGTCTGGGCTGCTGGAGAAGCTCAGTCAGAGGTTGAGAAGTTAAGAGGGTCTCAGCTGGAAAAATAGAATGAAATGGATCAAAGGTTTTTTGGACTGGGATCAGTGATGATGGGACAGACAGAATCCGCCAGTGACTGGGACACAGTCACCTCTCGGAACAGTCTGACTGTTTCAACAGCTGTTGGACTGAGACAGGTGGTGAAGAGCCCCCCACTGAGCTGCAGCGCAGGAATTCCAAAGCTATATCAGGGAAAACCTCCTCTCTGCGTCAGCCCAGCATCTTTCTCAGCCTCAGAGAGAAGGGGCTGAATGGAATACCTTCAGGCTCTGGGTCTTCTCACATTCAGAGAACTAAATCTCTCAGCTCCTGTTGCAGTCAACACCCTCTAAAGAATGGTTTTATACTCAGCTGTCTGGTCACTCTGGAGGGGGGAACTACACATGAAAAACACAAGAAATAGAAGTGGCAATAGGACATTCAGCCCCACGAGTCTGCTTCACCATTCAATAAGATCACGGTCATCTTGTACATCAATTTCACTTCAACACGCTATTCCTAACTGAGTTACAGGGGCATCCAGACTCAACCTAGTCACCCAGCACATTCTGCTGAGGGGCTGGAGACTGAAGGGTGCAGGGTGAAGGGAAGCAGAGGATCTGGGCCAGGGACGGGGCTGGAGGTCTGGTGGGTTGGGGCGGGGGAAAGGAACTTTGGAGGAAGGGGTGGAGTTCCAGGGGCCGTGGGCTTCAGAGGGGCAGATGGGGGAGTTTTTTTTGGGGTGGGGGGAGGAGAGTCAGGATGTGAGGGAAGTTCTGGGGGGAAGGGATGGGTTGGGGAGGAAGGTGGCAGGTTTCAGGGAGAGGTGGATGGGGGGAGACGGAATGCGTGGGATGCTCTGCGGAATGGGGATTTTGGGGGGGGGGGGTGATTTTGGAGGGAGGCAATATCTGGGGGGACAGGGCAGGATGGGTTGTGGGTAGGGGTGAGAGTTTCCAAGGGTGGCCGGGTTTCAGGGTGGGGAGGGGCATTTTGGGAGGTGGGGAGAAGAGAGGGTGAGGGAGATTCTGGGGGAGAGGGGTTTTCCAGGGGGGAGTGGGTTGGGGGGGGGGGGAAGAGGGAGTGGGTGGGGGGGAAGAGAGATTGGGTGGGTGGGGGGGGGGGAAGAGAGAGTGGGTGGGTGGGGGGGGGGAAGAGAGAGTGGGTGGGTGGGGGGGGGGGAAAGAGAGAGTGGGTGGGGGGGGGGGGGAAGAGAGAGTGGGTGGGGGGGGGGGGGAAGAGAGAGTGGGTGGGGGGGGGGGAAGAGAGAGTGGGTGGGGGGGGGGGAAGAGAGAGTGGGTGGAGGGGGGGGGGAAGAGAGAGTGGGTGGGGGGGGGGGGAAGAGAGAGTGGGGGGGGGGGTGGGGGGGGAAGAGAGAGTGGGTGGGGGGGGGGGAAGAGAGAGTGGGTGGGGGTGGGGGGGAAGAGAGAGTGGGTGGGGGGGGGGGAAGAGAGAGTGGGTGGGGGTGGGGGGGAAGAGAGAGTGGGTGGGGGTGGGGGGAAGAGAGAGTGGGTGGGGGGGGGAAGAGAGAGTGGGTGGGGGGGGGAAGAGAGAGTGGGTGGGGGGGGGGAAGAGAGAGTGGGTGGGGGGGGGAAGAGAGAGTGGGTGGGGGGGGGCGAAGAGAGAGTGGGTGGGGGGGCCAAGAGAGAGTGGGTGGGGGGGGAGGAGAGTGGGGGGGGGAAGAGAGAGTGGGTGGGGGGGGGAAGAGAGAGTGGGTGGGGGGGGGGAAAGAGAGAGTGGGTGGGGGGGGGAAGAGAGAGTGGGTGGGGGGGGGGAAGAGAGAGTGGGTGGGGGGGGGGGAAGAGAGAGTGGGTGGGGGGGGGGAAGAGAGAGAGTGGGTGGGGGGGGGAAGAGAGAGTGGGTGGGGGGGGAAGAGAGAGTGGGTGGGGGGGGAAGAGAGAGTGGGTGGGGGGGGGAAGAGAGAGTGGGGGGGGGGGGGAAGAGAGAGTGGGTGGGGGGGGGGAAGAGAGAGTGGGTGGGGGGGGGGGAAGAGAGAGTGGGTGGGAGGGGGGGAGAGAGAGTGGGTGGGAGGGGGGGAAGAGAGAGTGGGTGGGAGGGGGGAAGAGAGAGTGGGTGGGGGGGGAAGAGAGAGTGGGTGGGGGGGGAAGAGAGAGTGGGTGGGGGGGGGAAGAGAGAGTGGGTGGGGGGGAGGGAAGAGAGAGTGGGTGGGGGGGGGAAGAGAGAGTGGGTGGGGGGGGGGAAGAGAGAGTGGGTGGGGGGGGGGGAAGAGAGAGTGGGTGGGGGGGGGGGAAGAGAGAGTGGGTGGGGGGGGGAAGAGAGGGTGGGTGGGGGGGGGAAGAGAGAGTGGGTGGGGGGGGAAGAGAGAGTGGGTGGGGGGGGGAAGAGAGAGTGGGTGGGGGGGGGAAGAGAGAGTGGGTGGGGGGGGGAAGAGAGAGTGGGTGGGGGGGGGGAAGAGAGAGTGGGTGGGGGGGGGAAGAGAGAGTGGGTGGGGGGGGGAAGAGAGAGTGGGTGGGGGGGGAAGAGAGAGTGGGTGGGGGGGGAAGAGAGAGTGGGTGGGGGGGGAAGAGAGAGTGGGTGGGGGGGGAAGAGAGAGTGGGTGGGGGGGGAAGAGAGAGTGGGTGGGGGGGGAAGAGAGAGTGGGTGGGGGGGGAAGAGAGAGTGGGTGGGGGGGGAAGAGAGAGTGGGTGGGGGGGGAAGAGAGAGTGGGTGGGGGGGGAAGAGAGAGTGGGTGGGGGGGGGAAGAGAGAGTGGGTGGGGGGGGGAAGAGAGAGTGGGTGGGGGGGGGAAGAGAGAGTGGGTGGGGGGGGGGAAGAGAGAGTGGGTGGGGGGGGGAAGAGAGAGTGGGTGGGGGGGGGAAGAGAGAGTGGGTGGGGGGCGGAAGAGAGAGTGGGTGGGGGGGGGAAGAGAGAGTGGGTGGGGGGGGGGAAGAGAGAGTGGGTGGGGGGGGGGAAGAGAGAGTGGGTGGGGGGGGGAAGAGAGAGTGGGTGGGGGGGGGGAAGAGAGAGTGGGTGGGGGGGGGAAGAGAGAGTGGGTGGGGGGGGGGAAGAGAGAGTGGGTGGGGGGGGGAAGAGAGAGTGGGTGGGGGGGGGAAGAGAGAGTGGGTGGGGGGGGGGAAGAGAGAGTGGGTGGGGGGGGGGAAGAGAGAGTGGGTGGGGGGGGGGAAGAGAGAGTGGGTGGGGGGGGGAAGAGAGAGTGGGTGGGGGGGGGAAGAGAGAGTGGGTGGGGGGGGGAAGAGAGAGTGGGTGGGGGGGGAAGAGAGAGTGGGTGGGGGGGGAAGAGAGAGTGGGTGGGGGGGGAAGAGAGAGTGGGTGGGGGGGGGAAGAGAGAGTGGGTGGGGGGGGGAAGAGAGAGTGGGTGGGGGGGGGAAGAGGAATGGGGATTTTGGGGGGGGGGGTTGATTTTGGAGGGAGGCAATATCTGGGGGGACAGGGCAGGATGGGTTGTGGGTAGGGGTGAGAGTTTCCAAGGGTGGCCGGGTTTCAGGGTGGGGAGGGGCATTTTGGGAGGTGGGGAGAAGAGAGGGTGAGGGAGATTCTGGGGGAGAGGGGTTTTCCAGGGGGGAGTGGGTTGGGGGGGGGGAAGAAGAGAGTGGGTGGGGGGGGAAGAAGAGAGTGGGTGGGGGGGGAAGAGAGAGTGGGTGGGGGGGGAAGAGAGAGTGGGTGGGGGGGGAAGAGAGAGTGGGTGGGGGGGGAAGAGAGAGTGGGTGGGGGGGAAGAGAGAGTGGGTGGGGGGGGAAGAGAGAGTGGGTGGGGGGGGAAGAGAGAGTGGGTGGGGGGGGAAGAGAGAGTGGGTGGGGGGGGGAAGAGAGAGTGGGTGGGGGGGGGAAGAGAGAGTGGGTGGGGGGGGGAAGAGAGAGTGGGTGGGGGGGGGAAGAGAGAGTGGGTGGGGGGGGGAAGAGAGAGTGGGTGGGGGGGGGAAGAGAGAGTGGGTGGGGGGGGGGAAGAGAGAGTGGGTGGGGGGGGGAAGAGAGAGTGGGTGGGGGGGGGAAGAGAGAGTGGGTGGGGGGGGGAAGAGAGAGTGGGTGGGGGGGGGAAGAGAGAGTGGGTGGGGGGGGGAAGAGAGAGTGGGTGGGGGGGGGAAGAGAGAGTGGGTGGGGGGGGGAAGAGAGAGTGGGTGGGGGGGGGAAGAGAGAGTGGGTGGGGGGGGGAAGAGAGAGTGGGTGGGGGGGGGGAAGAGAGAGTGGGTGGGGGGGGGAAGAGAGAGTGGGTGGGGGGGGGAAGAGAGAGTGGGTGGGGGGGGGAAGAGAGAGTGGGTGGGGGGGGGAAGAGAGAGTGGGTGGGGGGGGGAAGAGAGAGTGGGTGGGGGGGGGAAGAGAGAGTGGGTGGGGGGGGGAAGAGAGAGTGGGTGGGGGGGGGAAGAGAGAGTGGGTGGGGGGGGGGAAGAGAGAGTGGGTGGGGGGGGGAAGAGAGAGTGGGTGGGGGGGGGAAGAGAGAGTGGGTGGGGGGGGGAAGAGAGAGTGGGTGGGGGGGGGAAGAGAGAGTGGGTGGGGGGGGGAAGAGAGAGTGGGTGGGGGAGGGAAGAGAGAGTGGGTGGGGGGGGGAAGAGAGAGTGGGTGGGGGGGGAAGAGAGAGTGGGTGGGGGGGGGAAGAGAGAGTGGGTGGGGGGGGGAAGAGAGAGTGGGTGGGGGGGGGAAGAGAGAGTGGGTGGGGGGGGGAAGAGAGAGTGGGTGGGGGGGGGGAAGAGAGAGTGGGTGGGGGGGGGAAGAGAGAGTGGGTGGGGGGGGGGAAGAGAGAGTGGGTGGGGGGGGGAAGAGAGAGTGGGTGGGGGGGGGAAAGAGAGTGGGTGGGGGGGGAAGAAGAGAGTGGGTGGGGGGGGGAAGAGAGTGGGTGGGGGGGGGAAGAGAGTGGGTGGGGGGGGGAAAGAGAGTGGGTGGGGGGGGGAAAGAGAGTGGGTGGGGGGGGGAAGAGAGAGTGGGTGGGGGGGGGAAGAGAGAGTGGGTGGGGGGGGGAAGAGAGAGTGGGTGGGGGGGGAAGAGAGAGTGGGTGGGGGGGGGAAGAGAGTGGGTGGGGGGGGGAAGAGAGAGTGGGTGGGGGGGGGAAGAGAGAGTGGGTGGGGGGGGGGGAAAGAGAGTGGGTGGGGGGGGGGAAGAGAGTGGGTGGGGGGGGGGAAGAGAGAGTGGGTGGGGGGGGGGAAAGAGAGTGGGTGGGGGGGGGGGAAAGAGAGTGGGTGGGGGGGGGGAAAGAGAGTGGGTGGGGGGGGGGAAAGAGAGTGGGTGGGGGGGGGAAAGAGAGTGGGTGGGGGGGGGGGAAAGAGAGTGGGTGGGGGGGGGGAAAGAGAGTGGGTGGGGGGGGGGAAAGAGAGTGGGTGGGGGGGGGAAAGAGAGTGGGTGGGGGGGGGGAAAGAGAGTGGGTGGGGGGGGGAAAGAGAGTGGGTGGGGGGGGGAAAGAGAGTGGGTGGGGGGGGGAAAGAGAGTGGGTGGGGGGGGGAAAGAGAGTGGGTGGGGGGGGGGGAAAGAGAGTGGGTGGGGGGGGGAAAGAGAGTGGGTGGGGGGGGGAAAGAGAGTGGGTGGGGGGGGAAGAGAGTGGGTGGGGGGGGGAAGAGAGAGTGGGTGGGGGGGGAAGAGAGAGTGGGTGTGGGGGGGAAGAGAGAGTGGGTGGGGGGGGGAAAGAGAGAGTGGGTGGGGGGGGGAAGAGAGAGTGGGTGGGGGGGGGAAGAGAGAGTGGGTGGGGGGGGAAGAGAGAGTGGGTGGGGGGGGGAAGAGAGAGTGGGTGGGGGGGGGAAGAGAGAGTGGGTGGGGGGGGGAAGAGAGAGTGGGTGGGGGGGGAAGAGAGAGTGGGTGGGGGGGGAAAGAGAGAGTGGGTGGGGGGGGAAGAGAGAGTGGGTGGGGGGGGGAAGAGAGAGTGGGTGGGGGGGGGAAGAGAGAGTGGGTGGGGGGGGGAAGAGAGATGGGGTGGGGGGGGGAAGAGAGAGTGGGTGGGGGGGGAAGAGAGAGTGGGTGGGGGGGGGAAGAGAGAGTGGGTGGGGGGGGGAAGAGAGAGTGGGTGGGGGGGGGGAAGAGAGAGTGGGTGGGGGGGGGGAAGAGAGAGTGGGTGGGGGGGGGAAGAGAGAGTGGGTGGGGGGGGGAAGAGAGAGTGGGTGGGGGGGGGAAGAGAGAGTGGGTGGGGGGGGAAGAGAGAGTGGGTGGGGGGGGAAGAGAGAGTGGGTGGGGGGGGAAGAGAGAGTGGGTGGGGGGGGGAAGAGAGAGTGGGTGGGGGGGGGAAGAGAGAGTGGGTGGGGGGGGGAAGAGAGAGTGGGTGGGGGGGGGAAGAGAGAGTGGGTGGGGGGGGGAAGAGAGAGTGGGTGGGGGGGGGAAGAGAGAGTGGGTGGGGGGGGGAAGAGAGAGTGGGTGGGGGGGGGAAGAGAGAGTGGGTGGGGGGGGGAAGAGAGAGTGGGTGGGGGGGGGAAGAGAGAGTGGGTGGGGGGGGGAAGAGAGAGTGGGTGGGGGGGGGAAGAGAGAGTGGGTGGGGGGGGGAAGAGAGAGTGGGTGGGGGGGGGAAGAGAGAGTGGGTGGGGGGGGGAAGAGAGAGTGGGTGGGGGGGGGGAAGAGAGAGTGGGTGGGGGGGGGGAAGAGAGAGTGGGTGGGGGGGGGAAGAGAGAGTGGGTGGGGGGGGGAAGAGAGAGTGGGTGGGGGGGGGAAGAGAGAGTGGGTGGGGGGGGGAAGAGAGAGTGGGTGGGGGGGGGAAGAGAGAGTGGGTGGGGGGGGGAAGAGAGAGTGGGTGGGGGGGGGAAGAGAGAGTGGGTGGGGGGGGGAAGAGAGAGTGGGTGGGGGGGGGAAGAGAGAGTGGGTGGGGGGGGGAAGAGAGAGTGGGTGGGGGGGGGGAAGAGAGAGTGGGTGGGGGGGGGGAAGAGAGAGTGGGTGGGGGGGGGGAAGAGAGAGTGGGTGGGGGGGGGAAGAGAGAGTGGGTGGGGGGGGGAAGAGAGAGTGGGTGGGGGGGGGGAAGAGAGAGTGGGTGGGGGGGGGGAAGAGAGAGTGGGTGGGGGGGGGAAGAGAGAGTGGGTGGGGGGGGGAAGAGAGAGTGGGTGGGGGGGGAAGAGAGAGTGGGTGGGGGGGGGAAGAGAGAGTGGGTGGGGGGGGAAGAGAGAGTGGGTGGGGGGGGGAAGAGAGAGTGGGTGGGGGGGGGAAGAGAGAGTGGGTGGGGGGGGGAAGAGAGAGTGGGTGGGGGGGGGGAAGAGAGAGTGGGTGGGGAGGGGGAAGAGAGAGTGGGTGGGGGGGGGAAGAGAGAGTGGGTGGGGGGGGGAAGAGAGAGTGGGTGGGGGGGGAAGAGAGAGTGGGTGGGGGGGGGAAGAGAGAGTGGGTGGGGGGGGAAGAGAGAGTGGGTGGGGGGGGGAAGAGAGAGTGGGTGGGGGGGGAAGAGAGAGTGGGTGGGGGGGGAAGAGAGAGTGGGTGGGGGGGGAAGAGAGAGTGGGTGGGGGGGGAAGAGAGAGTGGGTGGGGGGGGAAGAGAGAGTGGGTGGGGGGGGGGAAGAGAGAGTGGGTGGGGGGGGGGGGGAAGAGAGAGTGGGTGGGGGGGGGGAAGAGAGAGTGGGTGGGGGGGGGGAAGAGAGAGTGGGTGGGGAGGGGGAAGAGAGAGTGGGTGGGGAGGGGGAAGAGAGAGTGGGTGGGGGGGGGAAGAGAGAGTGGGTGGGGGGGGGGAAGAGAGAGTGGGTGGGGGGGGGAAGAGAGAGTGGGTGGGGAGGGGGAAGAGAGAGTGGGTGGGGGGGGGGAAGAGAGAGTGGGTGGGGGGGGGGAAGAGAGAGTGGGTGGGGGGGGGGAAGAGAGAGTGGGTGGGGGGGGGGAAGAGAGAGTGGGTGGGGAGGGGGAAGAGAGAGTGGGTGGTGGGGGGAGCTCAGGCGGTTGGGGGGAGTTGGGAGGGTGGGTTCTGGGAGACAGGGATTTTGGGGAGAGGCAGGTGGGAGGAGGGGATTTTGGTGGGGGGGGAAGTGGGAGATGGATTCTGTGGGGGGGAGATTTTGGAGGGAGACAAGTTCTGGGGGGACAGGGCAGGATGGGTTGTGGGTAGGGGTGAGTTTCCGAGGGTGGCCGGGGGGGGGAGAGTGGGAGACGGATTCTGGGGGAGGAGGTTTGGCGGGTGGGGGGGAGATTTTGGAGGGAGACAAGTTCTGGGGGGGATGGAGAAGGATGGGTTGTGGGTGGGGGGGCTGAGAGTTTCCGGGGGTTGGGTAGGTCATTTTGGGGGGAGAAGGGTGAGGGAGATTCTGGGGAAGACGGGGGATTTTTTGGGGGGGAGGGAGCGGGGGTTGGGTTCTTGGGGAGGGGGGCGCCGCCGTCGGCCCTCCCTCATTTACTGACCGACTGCGGTCAGAAGCTTCTCCTTTGCGGCCTCGCTGCTTTATTGAAATGTGGAGCCGCGGGCGGGCGCCCTCACGGGGACTCACTGACCTGCTGCTGAGACACTGCAAAGGCCGCTGAATCCCACACTCCGTTCAGCTCGAACTGACGGCGGCCAGAACCCCGCCCACCCAGTGACCTCCGCACGGTCCCGCCCACCCAGTGACAACCGCACGGTCCCGCCCACCCAGTGACAACCGCACGGTCCCGCCCACCTGGTTGCTAATGGAGACGCGTCTTTATGACGTCACCAGCGTCGACTGTCCGGGCTTTAGAAGACGTGATGACGTCACGATGCACACCAGCGGCCACTGCTCGGAGCGATAATCGACTACGGGAGGCATCATCGCCACCTTCTCTACGCCCCCTCCCCACTCTCCCACAAGCTCCGTGAGAGGCAGCAAAGAAGCTACAAAGTGAGTGACGTCAGAGTGACGGCAGGGCAAGAAGGTGGATCCAGTATAAGGGCAAATGTGAACTTTTCCACTTTGGCTGGAATAATGAGTTAGTCTCATTGAAACCTGGGGGGGGGGGGGGGCCTGTGTAAATCTCAGGTAAAGGTGAGCCATTTTGGACTAAAATGAGGAAACGTCTTCAGTTAAAGAATGGTGAATCTTTGGAATTCTCTACCCCGGAGAGCAGTGGTTGCTCAGCCATCGAGTACATTCACGACAGAGGTCGATAGATTTTTAAACACAAAGGGAATCGAGGGATATGAGAGGAATGTTGAGTTGAGGCAGATGATCAGTTGTGATCTGTCGAATGGTGTGGAACAGGTGTGAGGTGTCAGACACCCTATTATGTTTAATCATGTGATTAAGGTTTTTGGATTTTTTGTCTCCCCTCCCCCACACTGCTGATGTGTCTATGATATACATTGATTTGTAACTCTTTCGAGTACAAACCCGTTTCCATCTGTTTCAGATGAAGTTACATTGTTTCATGGTTTGCCATTGTGAGATTTGAACTCTTGACCTTGGGGTTACAAACCCAGTACCATAACCACTTGGCTATTTAGGCCAAGCTCAAGCATGAAGGACATGTAACTCTTTCGAGTACAAACCCGTTTCCATCTGTTTCAGATGAAGTTACATAGTTTGCCATTGTGAGATTTGAACTCTTGACCTTGGGGTTATAAACCCAGTACCATAACCACTTGGCTATTTAGGCCAAGCCCCACACTACTGATGCTGTCCTTGCTCCAATGTCACCCTTAGCACGATTTGCTGGTCCACAAGCTGAGTTTTGACCCACTCCCCACTCAGCCCTTTTGTTCAGTATATGTGGAACTCCCCTCCAGAGTGACCAGACGGCTGAGTATAAAACCGTTCTTTAGAGGGTGTTGACTGCAACGGGAGCTGAGAGATTTAGCTCTCCGTAGGTGAGAAGTCCCAGAGTCTGAAGATATTCCATCCAGCCCCTTCTCTTTGACGCCGAGAAAGATGTTGGGCTGACGCAGAGAGGAGATTTTCCCTGATATAGCTGTGGAATTGCTGCACTGCAGCTTAGTGGGAGGCTCTACACCACCTGTCTGAGTCCCACAGTTGTTGAAACAGTCAGGACTATTCCGAGAGGTGGCCATGTCCCAGTCACTGGCAGATTTTGTCTGTCCTATCATCACACTGATCCCAGTCCAAAAAAACCCTTGACCCTTTTCATTCTGTTGTTTCCAGTTGAGACCCTCAACTTCTCAACCTCTGATTGAACTTCTCCAGCAGCCCACACTGGGATCACTTCATTATGGTCCGTGCGAAGAATGTAGTACAGCCTGACAATGTACAGACTTATCTAATTTTAAATTTCCCTCATCTATACAGATACTGGACCTCATTCCTCAAAAGAAAAAAACCTTTACAGTATTTTTACAGCATCTTTCACAGCTTCACAATGTCCCAAAGTGCCTCATGGTCAAAGAACTTTTTGCAGTGTAGTCACTGTTGTAATGTCGGAAATGTGGCAGTCAATTTGCGCACAGTAAGATCCCACAAGCAGCAATGTGATAATGAGCAGAAAAACATTTATAAAGTACTTGGATATGCAGTTGAACTGCTGTTACCCACAGGGCTCAGCTGGAAGGTGGGATTAGGCAGAATTGCTCTTTTGGCCAGCACAGTCATGAAGGGCCAAATGGCCCCCTTCTGTGCTGTAAATTTCTATGATTTTAGCTAAGGTGGCAAATACTAGAGTTCAAAGCAGTGCCACCCTCATGTTTAAATAGCCTGCTCGAGGCTTACACATCCACAACATCTCTGCCCTCCTCTAATTCTGGCCTCTTGCATGATCCCCGTTTCCTTTACTCCACCATTGGTGGCTGTCTTCAGCTGCCTGGGCCCTAAACTCTTGGATTCCCTCCCTAGACCCCTCTGCCTCTCTGTCCTCCTTTAAGGCACTCCATAAAACCGACCTGTTTGACCAATCTTTTGCTCACTTGTCCAAATATATACCCTTTTTGGCTCAGTGTGAAATTTTGTTTCATACAGTCCTGTGAAGTGTCTTGGAACGATTTACTATGTTAATGGTGCTACATAACTGCAAGTTGTTGTTGCTGACTCACTGTCTAGATACTTGGTCCATGCACCAGAGGGTAATTAGTGTACAGAGCCAGGCACAAAATGGAGTGAGAGGCTCACCTCCCTCTGTTTTCCCCTTTCTTCTGCAAAATACAGCTTTCCAAATCCAACCTTGCTGTAATTGTTTGACTCTGCTTTTCTTCTACCTTGATGTGCTTCACCATGGACCCTGAGTTAAGGCTGAGCCAGGAGGGGCTGATTGAGGATTAGGTGGACACCAGTGGCCAGTGGGACCTGGCCTCCCTGCGTACCAGGACTTGTCTGATGAGATTTACCAGGTGTACAATCTGGCTCCGAAATGGAACCTGGCTGTCCACACCCTATGACGGCATCTGACTGTCGCTCTCAGCACGATGGCGCTGACTGGGAAAGGAGACAATTGCAGGCAGGATCAGCTAGTTCTAGCTGAGTATTGCTGCATGTGCCCAACTCTCTGTCTGGGCTGTGCTGTCTGACACTCTGCAGGAAGCTCTGCATCCCCTGTGTCACTACTAAACAAGTCGTGTCTGGGGAATGTTGCGTCATGATGTCTGCTCTTTTCATGAATTAATGTTTAAAAGGAAGATTGATCCAGAGTACTGAAAACTGTGCAGAGGCTGCTTTGAGCTGGTCTCGAGGGGAAGGAAGAGACAGCGGGGGTGGAGGCAGAGTGCAGAGGGAAGAGATCTTTGGCTTCAGCAGTTGCTCCCTCCCCTCCTCAACCTCACATTGCTTTAACACGGGGTTTGCAAAGGTGGTACAGTTTTGTTCCACCACCAGTGTTGAGTGACATTTCAGCACAGAAGGCCATTCGGCCCAGCGACCCTGCCTCAGTGCTGGCTTTTCAACTGGAACTGCCTCATCCTATTTTCCTGCTCTTTATATTCATCTGATTCTCTCTTAAAAGGCTGTAACTGACATGTTTTCAACAACCCCTGTGATCACTTATTCTGTATCCCATTGCATGCAAAACCTCTTTCTCTGCTCCCCTTTTACACCCAGTACTAATCCTGAGCATATGCCCCTGGTTAGCACTTCAACTGGTGGAAATGTTTCTATTTACATTCCCCACCTCTTTGCTCCACAGCTATAGTTTTGTGAGTTATGCAGCAGCCCTCGTGAATTTACATCCCCCCCGCCCTCTGCTATCCTATCCAGAGTAGGATGGCTCATCATGCTGACCAAGTGTGTTCTGGGGAAGATTCAGGGCAGCACAAAGGCACAATAACATTTTTATTTTCCAAAGGTAATTTCTCTCCTTCCCTCCCTCTTACAGTGACCCTGGGGAAAGTTGTGTGCTGTTTGAACATTACTGATTTACCCTACAACACCCTGAAAGATGGAAAATTCAAACTGCACAATTTATATCACAATCAGTTTATAACTGTAAAAGTTAACTTTTACCAAAGCCACTTCTGCTTCTCAGGCCCAAAAACAAATCCTGCTAATTATTTTTTTCCCTGGTTCTTTTCCTTGAGGAGGTGAAGTTAATAACTGTTGATCATTTATGAGCCCCACCAGTACTTTGCAACTGGCTGTTTGACTGTGGGGACCATCACAACCCGGGCTGATCTGGATACACAAAGCCCTCTCATCCCCCGACCCCAGCCCCAGACAGGATCAACGGCACAGGAACCATAGCACACCTTCCCCTTTTCTAACCAAGGGGTGCTGAGGCCAACTGCCCCTTTCATCCCAGATGAGGATTTAACACTGAGCCCTAGGTCTGTAGAACCTGCAGCACCCAATGAAACAATGAAAGACCTGAGTCATGTCAATGCACAAATTTACTGATTTAAACCAATTCCTGTTTTCATTCAGGGAGCTGTTGACACTGAGCAGTGCTTACATACATCTTGTCCTCTTGCACCCGGCAGAGAAAGGAAAGTTAGTCAACATAAAGTCTGACCCACAGAGTTTGGTCTCTGGAAATGCAGAGGTAAGTCTATCAGCATCTTAAAAATGTAGCTGGGGTGGGAGTAACGACTTTCCATGGTCACGCAGCAATCACTGAGGGGCCCCAGATAACCATCCTCATTCCCACTCAAATCACTGGCCTCTCACTTGGACATTCCCTCATCTGGCTTTGGTGGTGGTGGGGTGTCTCAAGCAAAGGAGGAACGCAACCCAGCTCCCTGAGTGCAAGGCCCACTGTAGGGATCCAAGTTCAGCCTTCTCGAATCTGCTTACAATCATTGAGAACTAAAAGCAGGGACATGAGAGAGACAGCGGAATGGGCAGATTGACAGGAATCATTCTTCATGGATTCTTCCCAGATAAAACAAGAAAATTACAGCCTCTTCACGGTCTACGTTTGTATTTGGCCCATGTTTAATGACCAGCTAAGATTCCAATACATTACTAGAGAAAAGGGGCAGTGCCCAAACTGGGTCCCCAGGTCAATAGAAACCCTTAGTGATCATCCACTTCTAGATGTCACGATCACATTTATACTTAAGACCTATAGTAAAGCACACCAGAGACAGCTAGGGACAAGGAACAACACTTGTGCTACTTTGATCTACGAGACTGTCGGTGATCCTGTATTATCCTAATACTGGGTTCAAGCAGTCAAATGGCATTGTATTTTGAAGATTATCTATTGCAGACGCAATGCAAAAGTCAAAAAAAAGTAGTTCCTCCAATCTCAGGCACAGGTCAGTCTTCAAATCGCTGCCAAGGTGCCCTCGGCTGTTACTGCTGCATCTCCTCTTCCTCATCTTTGCTGTTTTCCATCAACAGAAACCACTTCAACCGGTCTGGAAGAGGCAAGGACTTCACCTTGGCATCCAAAGGAACGGGCCTCAGGAGTCGTCGAATGTCCACCCTGCACAGGTGCTTCAGTGAGGCTGGAGAAAACTGCAGCAGCTTCAGGGGCCTGGAGAGCGCCATCACTTGGTCCGTGTAGTTGGGGTAGGCTGTAGGTTTAATCTCCCAGCCTGGAGAGAGCTGGGGACGAGATACACTACCCACCATCAGCTCCAGGGCCATGTCTGCACGTCGCAAGGCTTCTTGGTGCGGAAGCATGGACTCTGGGCCGTTTAACAATACACGCAGTCTCTCAAAGAGAAGGGTGAATCCAGACCAGCAGATAGGGCCGTGCTCAGGACAATGGTTGGAAGCCCCAGAGTCAAGGAGAACCCTGATGATGGGAAGGTGGACTTCAAACTGGTTGATGCAGGCATAGATGAGGGAGTCCTCGGGCTGACAGGTGTCAGGTTTAGCAGAGTGAGCCAGCAACAGCTGGGTGGTCTGCAGACAGAAGTCTCTGAGGGTCTCAGCCTCTTCCTGGTCTCTACCTTCGGTCTCGCCCAGGAGGAAGATGATAAATGTGAAGACATTATCGCCATCCATCATGGTTGCTTTCACATCTGCACCTAAGAAGCACCAAGTGATCTTGAGGTTAGAGCTTCAGATAGGAATAAATTAAAAGGACCTGCATTTTTTATAGCCTCTTTCAGAACCACAGGACTCTCAAGCGTTTTACAGCCAATGAGGTACTTTTGAAGCGTATTCACTGTTGTAACGCAAAAAATGCGACAGCCATTTTACACACAAGATCTCACAAAGCAATATGATAATACCCGATAATCTGGTTTTGTGATGTTGATTTAGGGTTTGACAAATATTTAGTTCGTGGCTCATCTTAATATTTTAGATGTAGTTTTTAGTTCTGGGAAGATTATTGTTTGGAAGGTAAGGTTACTAAAATGCGGGGCTTTAGAGACTGTACATCTAAAGGAAATGGCAGTTCAGAAGGTTATCCCTGTTTGACTAATAGAGTCAAAATAGAAGAGAGGGAGCCATAAAAACAGCAGCCGGGCTTACTGACCTAGAGAACGGAGACACGATGTCTACACTGCTTGCAAAGAAGTGCAGTCCAGAGGGATATTTTGTTCTGGGAGTTAGAGCTAAATTAGTTTAAAAGTAGTGAACCCTTAAAGGCTACATCGTCATGGAGCTGGGTGGAGCTTAAGAAGGTTCTCTGGTTTCAATTTATCTGAGCTTTCTGCAGCAGGGAAAGGGTCGATATCGAAAAGGTGCAGCTGTTAGCAGGCTCCAGGTAGAGAAGCCCTGGGAGCCATTTGGTGAAACTGAGGATTGCTGTTTGGACCTCATGGGGTTTGCAGCTCACAGATGCCACAGATCCAAGCAGATAGGGCTCAGAGGAAGCCCTGGAGTCTCAGTGCAGCCAGGAAACTGGAGTTTGGGAAATCTATGGGCAATGCCAGCTTAGTGTAACTAGCAGAATGCAAACAAACATATGAACACATGAAAGAGTTTCAAGTGTGTTGGTAATTAGAGATAGGAGTACAACTTTGTGAATCTTGTGGAACGCAGTCTCAGGACGAGAGATTGAGTGAGCAGTCGATCAGGCAGTCAAAGTTGGAAAAGCTTGAGGGAATTCATAGGCTAGAATCAAATGAAACGTTTGTAGAATTTGCTAGGCAGAAAGAAACGCCATGGGACCGGTGGATTCGGGCACTGAGACGTGAACAGAATTTTCAGAATGTAAGAGAGCTAATGATAATGGGAGAATTTTGAAACAGCATCTCAATAGCTCTCAGGTCACACCTGGAAGACTGCAAGATTTATAACATAAAGGAAGCAGCAGTTCTGAAAGTTGGGTATGACATATCACATAAACACTAGGGGGCAGTAGATCTCCATTTGTAAACCCACAGGGAAGCTGGAGGAATAGAAGAGTCTAGCTCTGGGGAGAGACAGAAATTGCTCCAATCAAAGAAAATGATAATAGAGAATAAAAACGTTGTAAAGAAACCAATATGCTTTTATTGTCATATGACAGGCCATATAAAAGCAAATTGTTGGAAGTGAAATGGTAAAATGGTGGCAGTAATACAATGCTCAAGGAGTCTTTAGGAGAGGTTGTACCAGAAAAGGAAATGGGTTTTAAATCAGTGACACTGCTGCAAATGACAGGAATTTCCAGAGAAAGCTGCACCAGAAAGTGAAGACTGTGCGAAACCCATTGCACCTAATGTTTTTACCTTAGGAATGGATAGGGATGTAAAGGATTACAAGAGGTTTATATGTGATGGGGAAGTCACTCCATTTTTGTCCAAGAAATAACGCAGAAAGATTGTTATCCTGAGAGTTATTGGTTTCACTCAGAGCTTATCGTTAGCAAAGGATTTAGACCTGCTTTGTCTTAGAAAGAAAATTCAAGATCCAAAATGAGGAGGTTATTGATATTGCTTGGAAAGAATTTAATAAAATTAGATCTAAATGGAGTCAGGAGAAACTGAAAGATTATGAACTGTTTAAAAATCAGACCAAACAAAGATATCAAACCTTTCTGCTTGAGCATAAGAAGCATTCGAATGATATTCTTAAAGTGGCTAAGGAAGATTTTGATCAAAGGGGGAATTACTTGCTGGCACAAAAAGAAGCAATTATGAACTTGTTTTCTCAAAGAGAATTTAAAAAGTGAGAGTCTGGACAATGAACTTGAAAATGAAATGGACTTAACTGAGACACTCTTTGTAGAGTTTAAAGATGAGAAGCTGCAGATATGGAGGACAGTAAGGTTCACAAGCTGAAATCAGCCAGACTGTTTTAAAGACTGAGCTTGAAAAACTATGAGGAGTCTTCTTTTGCAGATGAACATTTGGACTATAATTATCATAAGAGGAAAACCTTCAGAAAACATGGTAAGAAGTATTATTTTTCACCTTAAACTGGACATGGAATCAGCAGAGAGCTGCTGGACAATGGGGGATGATTATTGCGTGGGTTGCATGTGGATAGTTGTAAGATATATAACATATTGTAAGTTGTTATGTCTATACGATGAATGAAAAGCATCAAATTGGTGACGCGTTTCGTTTTTTTTGATAGTGTGGTATGATGAATACCTCTAAAATATTAGTGTGCATTATGAAGTAGATAATGTTTAGTTCTGGGAAGATTATTTTTGTGAAGGTAAGGAAACTAAAATGCTGGGCTTTAGAGATCGTCAGAACGGTGCAGCGCTCCCTCAGTATTGGCGCTCCGACTGTGCAGCGCGCTCTCATTACTAACCGTCTGACAGTGCAGCACTCCCTCAGTACTGCACTGGGAGTGTCAGTATAGATTATGGGCTCAGGTCTCCGTAGTGGAACTTGAATCCAAGAGAGTGGCTTGGGCAGTCGATGTGATATTGCACGGGTCCCTGTACAGAATGTGCTCCGGTAGGTGCAAAAACTGTGTCACAATTTTCCTTTATCTCACCAACTGAGAGCCTATGGGGAATGCATACTTATGAAATCCCCGGAACAGATTGTGGTTCGAACCTTTTTCTTTGCTTGTGAGCAAATGCCCAAATTCTTCAGCATTGGCAAAGGTGCTAAACCTGTTCTCTGATCTGAAGAGTCATATGGTCTCGAAACGTTAACTCTGTTTCTCTCTCCACAGATGCTGTCAGACCTGCTGAGTTTTTCCAGCATTTTTTGTTTTTAATTACTAAACCTGCCAGTCACTGCAACAGCTAATATTGATAGCCCAAACCTCAGGACACAGGAGTCTATCCACCCAAAGATGCTGATGCAAATTTATAGCCCCATCACTAATGAGGTTAATGCACCTTCCTCCATTCTGCTAATAACACCCTCTATTCTCTCCACTGCACATCCTATGAAAACTTAAGATAGTCACTCATAAATCCAAATGGAATTCAGGAGAAACTTCTTTACTCAGAAAGTGATGAGAATGTGGAACTTGCTTCCACAGGGAGTAATTGAGATAAATGGTATTGATGGATTTAGGGGAAAGCCAGATAACAGAAGAGGGAGAAAGGAATAGAAGGATATGGTGAGATGAATAAGAGTGGGGGGAGGCTCATGTGGAGCAGAAGCATCACCGTGGACCCAGCTGAGTTGGCTGGCCTGTTTCTGTGTTGTAAAGCAATGGGTATCATAGTCTAACCCAGGGCAACTAAGACAGTACAGCAGCTTCCAGCCTAGTACTTCCACATGTCCCTGGCCTCCAATCAGAAGTGAAGCCTGTGGAATGTTACTGGGAGTGAAGAACACACGAATTAGTAGGCCATTCGGCCCCTCAAGCCTGCTCTGCCTTTTGATAAGATCATGGCTGATCTGATTGTGCCCTCCACATTTCTGTCTACCTGCTATGCCTTTTGACTACCTTGTTAGTCCAGAATCTATCTAACTCAGCCTTAAAAATATTTACTGACCCAGCCGCCACCATTCTGTGGGGAAGAGGATTTCATACTAACAACCCTCAGAGAAAA
Source organism: Carcharodon carcharias (assembly GCF_017639515.1). Classification (NCBI taxonomy): domain Eukaryota; kingdom Metazoa; phylum Chordata; class Chondrichthyes; order Lamniformes; family Lamnidae; genus Carcharodon; species Carcharodon carcharias. Next base: position 149,499,201 of record NC_054474.1, on the reverse strand, counting down.
AATATCTCCGTCTTAAATGGGAGACCCCTTATTTTTAAACTGTGTCCCCTAGTTCTAGTCTCTCCAACAGGGGGAAACCTCCCTTCAGCATCCAGCCTGTCAAGTCCCCTCAAGATCCTATTTGTTTTAAAATAATCACCTCTCATTCTTCTAAGCTCCAATGGATACAGGCCCAACCTGTCCAACTTTTCTTCATAAGACAACCTCTTCATCCCAGAAATCAGTCGAGTAAACCTTCTCTGCAATGCTAATGCAAATATATCCTTTCTTAAATAAGTGAACCAAACCTGGACACAGTATTCTCACCAATGCAGTGTACAACTGTAGCAAAACTTCCCTACTTTCATATTCCATTCCCTTGCAAGAAAGGCCAACATTCCATTTGCCTTCTTAATCACTTGCTGTACCTAACCTTTTGTGATTCATGTACCAGGACACCCAGATCTCTCTGTACGGCAGAGTTCTGCTATGTCTCTCCATTTAAATATGTTGTTTTTTATCCTTCCTGCCAAGGTGGATAAATTCCCACATTTTCCCAAATTGTACTCAACCTGCCCAATTTTTGCCCACTCAACCTATCTACATCCCTTTGCAGACTCCTTATGTCCTTTTTACAATTTACTTCCCTATCTTTGTGTCATCAGCAAATTTAGCAACTATACATTTGGTCTTTTCATCCAAATCATTGATATAGACTATAAATAGTTGAGGCCTCAGCACTGATCCCTGTGGCACTCCATGGGTTAAATCTTGCCAACCCAAAAATGACCCATTTATCCCTACTCTGTTTCCTGTTAGTCAGCCAATCTTCTATCCATGCTAATACATTATCCTCTACACCACGAGTTCTTATTTTGTGTAATAACCTTTGATGTGGCACCCTATCAAATGCCTTTTGGAAATCCAAGTATACCACATCTAGGATTATTCTAGCTTCCACACTGTCCTCTGACATTTCCCCACTTCCTGTGAGGAAGTGCCTATCCACCATTTAATAGCTGCATCCCAGCACTCTGTGGTGCTTGTGGGTCAGCTGCAGGATTACTGAAAGATGTTACCTGGGGTTATGAGCCTCAACAAATATTAATCGGAGTAAAACTGCTATAAATGGCCCTGTGCTGTTTGTTCACTGGCTCCACTGTCAAATAAAGCAAGAACTTGCATTTCAAGAGTGTTGGGACAAAGTGCTTGACAGTAAATGAAGTGCTTTTGAAGTGCTCTCACTGTTGGTGATATCCTACACGAGGCAGCATAAGCCAGTCTCCCTGACACTGATCCCCAGGAAACATCAGCATGTTCAGGATATGAGGGTGGGGGGAGCGAAGGTAAGAGAATGTTTCATTACCGTACCCCTCTCAAGAAGCAGCTTGATGTTGTCGGTGTTGTGCACGTGCACTCCATCACTGCTGGCCAGTGAGTGCAGCAAGGCTGATTTTCCTGAGAGAGAGAGGGATGAGAGATTTAGCTTGACGGTGCTGGCATGACAAGATTTCAAAAATAAAGGAATAATGAAAAAGCCACAGACCGGTCTTGTCGATCCCGTTTATATCAGCGCCAAGGTCAAGGAGCCTTCGCAGGCATGGTAAACGTTCCACCTCCTCACTCGCCAAGTCTAGTGGGCTGCTGCTGTGAACCTGCACCAGGGGAAAACAGGCATTGTTAGATCGAGAACCTGCATTCCTATAGCGCCTTTCACACACCAGACCTCACTAAGCACTTCACAGCCAAAATGTAGTTACTGCTGTAATGTAGGAAACAGGGCAGTAAACCAGTGCATGGCACAATCTCACAAGCAGCAATCTGATAATGGCCAGATAATCTGTTTGTATAAACATAAAAATTCGAAGCAGGAATAGGCCATTCAATCCCTTGAGATCGCTCTGCCTTTTGATAAGATCGTGGCTGACATTAAGATTGTGACTTCAACTCCACTTTCCTGTCTACCGTCTATACCCTTTCACTCCCTTGTCTATCAAGAATCTATCTAACTCAGCCTTAAAAATATTCAATGCCCCAGCCTCCACTGCTTTCTGGGGAAGAGAATTCCAGAAGCTCATGACCCTTTGAAAGAAAAAATTTCTCCTCATCTCCATCTTAAATATTATATTGGGTCTCCTAATTCTAGACTTTCAGCATGCCCTCTGTCAAGTCCCCTCAGGATCTTATATGTTTCAGTATACCTTTGTGACTTCAGCATATTTAGCAACCATTCATTTGGTCCCTTCATACAAATCATTGATATAGATTTTAAATAGTTAAGGTCCCAGTATTGACCCCCGTGGTTCTCCACTCATTACATATTGCCAACCCGAAAATCACCCATTTATCCCTACTCGTGGCTTCCTGTATCCTCTATCCATGCTTAATATGTTACCCACTACACCATGAGCTCTTATTTTGTGTATTACTTTTGATGTGGCACCTTGTCAACTGCCTTCTGGAAATCCAAGTACAACACATCCACAGGTTTCCCCTTTATCCATGATGGGTGTCACTTCCTCAAAGAACTCCAATAATTTAGGCAAACATGATTTCCCTTTCATAAAACCATGTTGACTCTGCCTGATTGCATTGAGATTTTCTAAATGCCCAGCTATAACCTGCTTAAAAATAGATTCCAGCAATTTCCCTATGACAGATGGTAGGCTAACTGGCCTGTAGGTTCCTGCTTTCTGTCTCCCTCCTTTCTTGGAGGTGCAGCCTTGGCAAACGGAGTGCAGTTGAGCTGAGTGAAGACTTGGAGTTTGGTGAGGGGCGTTTGGGAAAGGGAGAGAAGTTGTTCGTTTCCTCTTTCGATCTTTCTTACCTCGTAGAAATTGGTTCTTGCTCTACTACAGGGAAAGGAGCTAGCTGTTTGGTGAGTATCTGGTAAGTGTATAAGTTCTATTCTATCTCTAATGTTTAAAATAATACACAATTTGGTGGTAATGTTAATAAAATATATAAGAAAGCAACATAAATAAGTACTAATATAAGTAATAACTTAAAACACATTAAGGATGGCAAGACAGGTGATGTGTCAAGGCTGCAGCATTTGGGAGCTCCTGGATAACATGGTGATCCAGGGCAAATACGTCTGTACGAAGTGTTTGCTGCTTGAGGAACTTCGGCTCAGAGTCATTGAGCTGGAGGCTGAGCTGCAGACTTTGCGACACATTGGGTGGGTGGGGAGGGAATGTTGCCTGGATGTTTCATTGCAGGAGGCAGTCAAACCACTTGGAATAGGGTCTTCTGATTTGATCAGTGGCCAGGGACAGAAGGGTGAGGCAGGTAAGGGGACCCAGGGGGCAGGAGTGCAGGACTTTTTATTCATTCATGGAATGGGAGCTTTGCTGGCTGGGCCGGCATTTATTGCCCCTTGGGATGGTGGTGGTGAGCTGCCTTCTTGAACCGCTGCAGTCCATGTGATGTAGGTACACCTACAGTGTTGTTAGGAAGGGATTTCCAGGATTTTGGCCTAGCAACAATGAAGGAACAGCGATAAGTTTCCAAGCCAGGATGGTGAGTGTCTTGGAAGGTAACTTCCATGTGGTGGAGTTCCTAACTATCTGCTGCTCTTGTCCTTTCTCGATGGTAATGGTCGTGGGTTTGGAAGATGCTGACTAAGAAGCCTTGGTGAATTCCTGCAGTACATTTTGTAGATGGTACACACTGCTGCTACTGTGCGTCAGTGGTGGAAGGAGTGAATGTTTGTGGATGTGGTGCGAATCAAGAGGGCTGCTTTGTCCTCGACGGTGTCAAGCTTCTCGAGAGTTGTGGGAGCTTCACTCATCCAGGCAAGTGGGGAGTATTCCATCACACTCCTGACTTATGCCATGTATGGTGGACAGGCTTTGGGGAGTCAGGAGGTAAGATACTCATCGCAGGATTCCTAGCCTCCAACCTGTTCTTGTAGGTCTTTTGGCTAGTCCAGTTCAGTTTATGGTCAACGGCAACTTGCAATTATTTCTGGGATGCTATTTGTGTCTTCTACAGTGAAGAGAGACAGTAAATATCTGTTTAGTTCAGCTGCTATTTCCTTATTTTCCATTAGTGGTTCCTCAGACTCATTCTCTGAAGGACCAATGCTCACTTTACTTACTATTTTCCTTTTTAAATATCTGTAGAAACTTTCATTTGTCTTTATATTTCTAGCAAGCTTTCATACTCTAATTTCTCCCTCACTTTTTTTGTCATTCTTTGCTGTTTTTTATATGTTGTCCAATCTTCCAAACTGGCACTAATCTTCACGGAATTGTAAGCTTTTTCTTTCAATTTAATAATATTCTTAATTTCCTTAGTTAGCCTGGGATGGTGTGTCCTTCCCCTAGAGTCTTTATTTCTCACTGGAATGCATCTTTGTTGAGTGTTATAAAATATCTCAAATGTCTACTACTATACCTCTACTGACCTATCCCTTAACCTAGTTCACTTTAGCCAGCTGCCTTCATAATTGCCCTTACTTAAGTTTAAAACACTAGTCTTGGACCTACTCTTCTCTTCTTAAACTGTGTGCAAAATTCAAACAGGTTATGATCACTGCTGCCTAGGGGCGCCTTTATTATGAGGTCATTAATTAAACCTGTCACACTGCACATTACCAGATCTTAAATAGCCTGCTCTCTGGTTGGCTCTGGAACTTGCAGCTCTAAGCAACTGTCCCTAAAACACTCTGTGAACTCATCTTCCAGACTGCCTTTGCTAATCTGATTCGTCCAATGTATATGTAGATTAAAATCATCCATGATTATTGCCATATCTTTCCCACAAGCCCCCATTATTTCTCCTGTATACCCCATACTAGTGTGGTTACTGTTGGGGGGAACCACTCCCACAGGTGACTTCTTACATTTACAATTTTCTTATCTCTACCCAAACTGATTCTACATCTTGATCTTTAGAACCAACGACATCTGTTACTACTGTCATCCTTAATTAATAGCACTACCTCACCATCTCTTCCTAACTTCCTGTCCTTTCAAAATGTCAAGTACCCTTGAATGTTCAAGTCCCAGTCTTTGTAGGCATTGACTGAGGGATAAATATTGGACAGAAGACTGTGGAGAACTCCTTTGCTCTTCTTCAAATAGTGGCCAGGGGATCTTTAATGTTCACCTCGGACAACATTCAGAGACTAGGTTTAATGTCTCAGCTGAAAGATGGCATTTCTGACAGAGCTGCACTCCCTCAGTACTGCACTGGGGGTGCCAGCTTGGCTTATGGGCTCAGGTCTGTGAAGTGGGAAAGTGAGCACAGGCAGTGATGTGCTTGGATAGTTTAGAATTAAATTCAGCACAGTTCCTAACGCCTTCTTACCCGGTCCCTCTTGTTGATGTCTGCTCCATGCCGAACTAGCAATTCCACCACATCGGGCTGGTTGCGTAGGACCGCCACATGCAAGGCTGTGTAATATGTGACAGGATCTATAAAACAAGACAGTCACACCATTGCTGGAAGAGACCCACCAGACAGAACCAATCAACAACGCACACTTCACCCAGTGTACCCCATCAGACAGAACCAGTCAACAACGCACACTTCACCCAGTGTACCCCATCAGACAGAACCAGTCAACAATGCACAGCTTACCCAATATACCCCATCAGGCAGAACCAGTCAACAACGCAAAGCTCACCCAGCGTAACCCATTAGACAGAACCAGTCAACAACACATAGCTCACCCAGTGTACCCCATCAGACAGAACTAGTCAACAACGCACTGTTCACCAAGTATACCCCATCAGACAAAACCAGTCAACATCTACACAGCTCACCTAGTATACCACATCAGACAGAACCAGTCAACAAAGCACAGCTCACCCAGTGTACCCCATCAGACAGAACCAGTCAACAATGTACAGCTCAACCAGTCAACAATGTACAGCTCACCCAGTGTACCCCAGATAGAACCAGTCAACAATGCACTGTTCACACAGTGTTCCACATCAGACAGAACCAGTCAACAATGCACAGCTCACCGAATGTACCCCATCAGACAGAACCAGTCAGCCATGTACTGCTCACCAACAACCAAAATTCAGGATCGGGTCAAGCTCCTCAGCTTTTCCTGTGGCGTAAGTGGGTTTGTGTTTTGGATAGAGAGAAGGAAGTGGGTAAGAAAGAACTGAGAGTATCCCAGGACAGACTTAATAGACTGGATCTTTTCTCTGTAGAAAGGACAAGCCAAGGGATGACCTGTTCAATAGGGTCAGTACTGATAGGAGTTTGATAGGGTAAATAGAGAAAATGTTTCCACTTGTGGGTGAAACTAGAACTAGGTATCATCAATATGTGATTGTCACTAATAAATTAAATCAGGAACTCAGAAGAAACTTCCTTATCCAGAGAGTGGTGTGAAGGTGGAACTCACTACCACAGGGAGTGGTTGAGGTGATTAGTATATTTATATATATATTTAAGGGGAAGCTGGATAAACACATGAAGGAGAAAGGAATAAAAGGATATGTTATAAAAATAAAAATGTTGGAAATACTCAGCAGATCAGGCAGCATCTGTGGAGAGAGAAACAGAGTTAATATTTCAGGCTGATGGTCTTTCATTAGAATTGTTCTGATGAAAGTTCATCGAACTGAAACGTTAACTCTATTTGTCTGCACAGATGCTGCCTGACCTACTGAGTATTTCCAGCACTTTTTGTTTTTATTTCAGATTTCCAGTATCTGCAGTATTTTGCTTTTGTACAGAAGGATATGTTGATGGGATGAGGTGAAGTAAGGCTGGAGGAGGGTGGCATGCAGCAAAAACACCATCATGGACCAGTTAGGCTGGATGGCCTGTTTCTGCACTCTGCAGTCTGGGTAATTCTCTGTATAGAAACTGACTGAAGGAGCCGCTGCATTGCTCTCTCTCAAATGATACTGACCTTCGAAGTTGAGGTCAGCTCCATGCTGCAGCAGCTTCTCGGCAGCACTGACCAGCCCAGCCTCCGACACTTTGAACAGTGAATAACTGACAGCTTCCTCGTAGAAGGCCGATTGGGATTCTCTCTCCAGCAGTTCCAGCAGAGCTGTTGAGTCCGCTCCACCCACAGGGCCCTCACTGCAACTCAGTCAGACAAACATTAACAGGAGCTCTAACTCAGAGTACATCACAAACAACAGAAAACCGACAGGCACTGGGAGAGAGGCTGTGATTCTCTGATGTCAAAAACTGAAGCACAATCCAACTCCATTCCTGGTCTAGGAACAAGAATAGGCCATTCAGCCCCTCTGGCATGCTCTGTATGCAGCAAGATCACAACTGATCCACATTTCAACTCCATCAACCCTGTCTAGGGTATACAACCCTTAATAATCTCCCTCAGTACTGACCTGCTTGACAGTATTTTTTTTATTCATTCATGGGATGTGGGTGTCGCTGGCTGGGCCAGCATTTATTGCCCATCCCTAATTGCCTGTGATCAGAAGGCATTTAAGAGTCAACCACATTGTTGTGGGTCTGGAGTCACATGCACGCCAGACCAGGTAAGGACGGCAGATTTCCTTCTCTAAAGGGCATTCATGAACCAGATGGGTTGTTACAACAATCGACAATGGTTTCATGGTCATCATTAGACTTTTAATTGAACTCAAATTCCACCATCTGCTATGGCAGGATTTGAACCCAGTTCCCCAAAGCATTACCCTGGGTCTCTGGATTACTAGCCCAGCGTTAATGCCATTATGCCATTGCCTCACAATGCTCTGTCAGTACTGATCCTCCAACAGTGCAGCACCCCCTCATTACCGTCCCTCTTGACAGCGCAGCACTCCCTCAGTACTGACCCTCTTGACAGTGCAGCGCTCCCTCAGCACTGACCTTCCGACAGTGCAGTGCTCCCTCAGCACTGACCCTACCACAGTGCAGCGCTCCCTCAGTACTGAATTCCCAACAGTATAGCGTTCTCTCGAGCAACTTTAAAGGGGATTATGAGTTCCGAAAGTTTTAATACAATTTCTGACAGGTTGGGGTGAAGAGACCAGGGAGCTACTGGATCTTTTTAAAAATTAA